>NC_051237.1:4425000-4725000 GCF_015220715.1 Pygocentrus nattereri
AACGAGTCACAAATGAATAAAATGTGCTACTCAGGTTCCATTATATATTCTTTTATGTTTAGATGTTCAATCAAATTGCAATATATGCATACAGATGCATTGCAATCACAGCGTATTTACATCTGCACTTTGTGTCAATCAATTGCATATGAATAAAATGTGTTGCTCAATTCTTGCTTAATGATATAAACTGATGTAACATTTCAGTGCAGCAGACACATTTGAATCATGTTCATTCAAATTGTAGAAATAAATCATTTCAAATTAAAGCTAACATAACATAACCGCAATGTCCTTTAAGAGTACAGATAAAAAACAGTTGTTGGTGTCATTTTACTTATGGACTGCACTGTATGTTTCCTTTATATAGTCGTATTTAGCTGTTCATTCAAGTTGCATGGTATTCAAAAAGACACTGTATTGCCATCTCCATTGTTCCTCTGTTTAATATCCATTAGCATCAGACCTGTATTTGGTGTCTTAGTCTCAGATCCGGCTGTATTCTTTCTGTCTGATCCCCCTGATGCTATAAGTGTATAAGTTATGCAGGCTGTTCTTTTCTACCTTCTCCTCTCGATTGGCTGTCTGCCTCAACCCCCCTCCCCATCCCCCCTTTCTCTCACCCTGTCTGCCCCTACTCCAGCGCTGCCAGGGTCCATATGGCAGCTCCCAGTGCTCTTATGTTAACCCACCCTGCTGAGAAACGCGCTGAGACAAGTCTCCATCCCCACAAACCCCCCTCACCCCAGCACACTCCTGAGCAGTGATGCCCCACATTCTTCACCTCTCTTCATCCTTCTATTCTCACTTCCTCCTTGCCTCAAGTCATTCGCTCCCCTGCTGCTTTCACTCGTGACTGTGGGCTGAGGTGCTTCTCTGTTAGCATTAGCTTGAGGGTTATGGGTGGAGCTGCAGTAAAGACCATGGATTGTATTACTACAAGTTCTTTGTTCATGGAGAAACAAGCTTTCTGAATACAATAAAGCTCATTATGACCATCAGTTATACATACAAGCCATACATTTTAGAAAGCAGGGGCATTTCTGTTGATACAACTGATTTTAGCAATGTAACACACTGTTTTTATAGATAACAGTTTGGCAAACACAGTGTTAGGATAGTCACAGATGACTTTACTTTTATGTTACTCTCTAAAACCGACACAAATCTGTACCAACTATACCAGGGAAAACAGAGTAATCATTTCAGTACTTTTTTACTTTAGACAGAAACGGCCAATCACAGTTAACAACACTGAAAAGGCCTGTCAATCACACAATAACAATTAACATGTATAGTTCATCTGTTTAGTATTTGGGAAATCACAGCTTTGTACCAAATCTATTTATTTCCTGCTAATAAAAGCCAGATGATTGACATCAATAACAATGTTATATTTACATAAACCCAAACAAGACTGCAACACTATACAGCAGGCACACTGCATTGCTCACTTTCACAATCAAAGTGACACAGCTGACACAGATGGCACACGCACATGCAAATTACACAGGACAGGCATGAATAATCTATATAGAGGAACTTTATGTTTCAATATGTGTCACATTCATTTATCTCTCATAGCTGTCAAAAATTTTGCTCTCTCAGAGACCCAAATCATGTAGCTGTAACGTAATGAATTTATACTGTAATGCATTGCACTGCTTTGATAGGGGAAAAAGAAATCATATTACTATAAAATGTGTTTTATAACATGCCACAAAACTAAAGAAGCAAAGTTCAGACACCAACAATGTCTTGGCTGATTGGCTACATTTGGGGTGAGTGAGAAAATAATGTAATTGAGATACTAACCAAAACCACTACGTTAACATCATCCAATGTTAAGATAAACTTCAAGAAACCTCAAGAAATCTTGAATCCATCAGAAGAGCAGCAAGCAAACAGACACTCTAACCTGCTGATAAACACTTTTTTTGCTGTGGACTCGCCACTATTTCATAGAAAGATTTATGAGAGTGTCGAGTGGAAGTGCCAGAGCAGTGAGGATCCTGTCAGAGAAGAGCCAGTGGGGAGAGCACAGGAGCAAAGCCATAAACAATACAGGCCAAACTGTAATAAAGTGTGAGATAGGGGCCAGGGACCTTCTCAATCACTCAGTCATACCCACATCACACACACACACACACACAGGTTTGTTTCTGTATAGTGTCAGGACACAGGAGTCTTTTTTTATTCTTTATTTTTTTTAGATAACCACGGCTATAGTACATTATTAAAATGTATTATCTGTATTACATCATCACTGGCAAAAAACATATCTTGTGAATAATAATAATAATAATAATAATAATATAGTATTAGTTATAGATGTAGTTGTATGTAATAATATGTCCTATATGAATTACATATACAGTGCTGTGAAAAAGTATTTGCCCCTCTTCCATTTCTATTTTTGCTAATTTGTCACATTAAAATGTTTCAAAATCGAATCAATTGAGAAGGGACAAATACTTTTTCACAGCACTCAATGTATGTTTGTATATGCACATTGTTGTCATACTAAAACTATTTTTCTTCATTTTAATTTTTCATAATCGTAGCATAGCAGCTTCTCTTTTCCTCTTCTCTTCAAACATTTCATAATGAATAAACCAATTTTTTTTTATACAATTACAATAAGATCTTATTGTGTTTTCTCCTGTAAAATTATAGTTTAAGGGATATATGTCTTGCTGGAGAATGGTGACATGTGTAATAAAACTCACTCCGAACGAAACACATACCTATTAAAAAAACTACACTGCAATGTCGGGACCACTAACTCCCGACTGATCCAGCTATATAAACCTGAAGAGAAGAGCCCTAAAAGCTAATGTCAGAAGTTACATGGCACTGTCACATGCCATCAGAGAAGATCTTTTTCTGTGGTCAGAGGAGAGAAAGATGGACACCCCTGCAGTTGGGGAGAGATGAAAGAGTGATTTGGGGGACTCGAGTAGTGACAAGCTGAAAACTGTAGCGAATAAACTTTAAACAGTAGTGATGACTGGCTATGACTGAGGGCACACAGATATCATATCTGCCAAAGCACATTTACTCATTCATGGCCAAGTAAGACACTGAGTGACATGTGGAGAGGAGCCAGCTGCAGTGTGAAGCTTTAGTCTACGTCTAACTGAATGCCACCCTCTACACTTGCCTACTTCTCCAAAAGATGAATAAATAAATGAATTGCTTCTTAATAATTAAAGGATATGACACTGAGAGACATACATAGTACTTTCAGTGATGAGAATGACCATGAAAACACAGTGAAAACAAAAGAGACTTCAGGAAAGATTTAAATGATGAAAGAGAAATGGCATCTAAAATAAACTGAAGGAGAGAATTTTATCATTTTAGGGCAGCTGTGCTAAATAACTGATCGTTCATAGAGGTCAATGTAAAATTTGGAGGCTGGAGAAGGCCTTAATCAGTCAATCAAGTATGCAATGGGACAGTACGAATGGAGGAGCTCAGCCAGGTAGACTGTAAAAATGGTTAATCAGTTAAATCGTGGAACAACGAGCAATTTCACTGTTTTTATTAAACTCATTATTTATTAAATGCATATTCTGAGTGAAATATGCATGGTTTACATGAAGCAATACTTCAAAACTTCAAAAGCACTTCAAATAAACGTCTAACCACTATTAACCACTATGATAATTAATGATTAAGCAATGTATGTACATTCTTTTTCTATATATTGCTTGAACATAATCACTGATTATGTATAATAGTACATTATTATATTTAAAACAACTGTGAGCGCTTTATCTTTGGTTCTTTGTTTGAGTCAAAGGCCAATTGTACTATTGAAGTAACTGTAGAAAAACCATAAGAGCATCATTGGAGTTAAAAGGCTAGGCTTTGTGTTCCCTACAAGGTACCTGTCACAGGTTTCCTCTACAGGAATTTGGGATGTCACGACTGCATACGGACATGTGGTCATCCTGTAGGGCTTTACATGACTGAGCTCCTGCTCTGTCCACTGTCTGTGAGCTGACAGTAAAAGTGCTCATGAATAGTTGTTAATTGAATCCAGGGTACATTTTCTGGTCTGTTAATTCCATTAATGCTGCAAACACAGCGCTTTTTTTCTCTCCATCACCAGCTGCTTGTCCGTCATGTTCATTATCACAGCCACTTCCAACTAGCGGCTAATACATAAAGTACCATAAATCTGAGTGTGTCTGCTGGCCCGTCCAGCAGCTGGAGCCGTAAAATAGATTGGCTGCTTTACGCTTATTGCTTGTGGATGAAAGGTGTGAAGAAGGCTTGGGTGCTCAAACCTAAAGCAATATTTATGCTAAAAATCAAAAGTTATACTATTTTTAACCTCAGTTGTAACGGAGCAGCCAAGATGTGTTTGGTGTCTGAAGTGTTCTCTTTTATATTTGCACTGGATGTAACTGGAGGCTAATGAAGCTAACAAGTACCTAGTGGAGGCCTATAGCTTATAGTTAGTATTGTGCAAAGTACCTGTCTAACTCATCACACACTTGCGTTGAGTTGATAAATAATCTCAAATAGACTTGCTTATATGGTTTCTGGTACTGTATCATATACTTTTATCTAAATATATAAATGGACAAAAACAGATTGTATAGCTTAAAACAATAGTAGTATTCTTCTTGAAGACTGAAATGTGTCCAATTTCATGTAAAGTAGTATGTTATATAATGTCAGGTACCACCTAACCAAGTCTATTTGAGATAGCAACAAGGAGAATTCCACGCATTTTTAAAAAGAATTCTATATAATTCAACCATTATCATTCATTTGTTAAGCTCTAGTCATTCAGAGTGGTTTAATGTAAAATGCTCCAACTCTGGAAGCAGAATTTTCACAATGGTAAAGTGGCTCGTGTTTCTAAAAGCTACCTGTCAGAAAGTTATTACATGAAATAGTAACAAAATATGCTGCTTGATACCTGAAACATTTTTTTATGATTTTGGCCTCCAAAATATTTTAAAACACATGGTGCAGAGATGGATAAAAGGCAAATGTGTGACTATTTCCTTCATATTTAGCACTATTTTATCAATACTATATTTAAAAATGTAAAGACATATGTAGATTAATATGTATAGTAAGCATTCTGCACAACAACTATAGTACATAGTATATTTGTAAATATTATAAATACAAATGTAGTAAATACTATATTTGTGTTGTAGACAACATAACCCCTGAAATTCAAGTCAGGTAAGGTTCTCTACAAAGAAGTTTCACAACTTTGCCAACATCTCAATGATTGAATTACACTAAAAATTTAAAAATTAGGTTGAATTGAATTGTATTTTAAGGGTGTGATTTGTGCAAATCTGACCAAACCAGTGCTTTAACGTGTCTGCATATGTAGACCTAAGTAAGGGGAGGATCCCATACACCACCAGCTGTGTTTGTGTATTTGTGTATGCATGCATGCAGCACTAGGACATTGTGGCAGAGAGATTAATGGATATTAATCTTGACCGCTGCCCATTATCACCGTTGAGTAAATAGACCTTGCTTTCAGTCCCTGCCGCTCCCCGGTGTCATCGTCTGTCAAATCAGTTTTAAATATGAATGTTATTATCCTCCACCCAGTGACAGGCTGCATCTGAAGCTCCGCAGTCAGACAGACAACACCTCACAGGCATCTTCAGCCACAGCCAGCAAACTAATACTGCACTGTTTAACTTAACGGATCACATATGTGTGACAAATGAAGTCTCAGATAAGGCCCGAACTGAGCTTTCTCTTTTTGTTTCTTGTTTTTCTCAAATGTGTGATGCATTACAAAGCAGAAGTGATGTTGTTCAGGATATTTTAAAATATGTACCAGCCATCATGAATAATTCATCACTGTTTGCCATCCTTCCATTAAGGATTATTAAGACTGGTGCTTTATTGACCAATAAATTGTTTGAGACATTAATATGCATTTGGATGTCAGGATTTTTACTGGTGTCCAGGTTCACTTATGCATGTGTGATTAAAGTGCACATACATTCTTTTGGATAAAATGACTCTATCACAATGAATAAAGAAAGATTTAGCCATAATTAGTTTAGTTTCATTCATATCTTTGAAAAACTTGGCTAATTCATTTTTTTTATTTATAGGCTTTAACTCCTCTGACACATACATATTATTTCGATACGTAAATGACAGCAGTAAATGGTTGGCATGTTGAAAGATTAGCCTGCAGTGGAGGAGGGCTCTGGATATCAATAACTGCCAGAATCCTTGTGTAAATAAATGTACGTTTGTGAGCTAGAAAATATGCACAGATGTTTCAGATGCAGAGTGGGAAGAGCTTGTAGGCTGTAATTGATACACTGATACCTGTTTTCGCTCGGCTTTATCTAATTTACCTCCTGTTTCATATACACCATTGCAGATAGGGTTTTTCTAAGTTACAGTTTAAGTCAGAGAGACTGCGTTGGAAAGGAAGAAAAAGAAGGAGAAATATGGAAATATTGGAAGACGTGTTGTGTAGGGCAAGAAAATGTGAATAAAGAAAAAAATCCATCCATCCATCCATCCATCCATCCATCCATCCATCCATCCATCCATCCATCCATCCATCCATTTTCTAAGCCGCTTCTCCGTCAGGAATGGTGCTGGGGGGGGGGGGGTGCTGGAGCCTATCCCAGCAGTCTTTGGGCGGAAGGCAGGACACACCCTGGACAGGTTGCCAGTCTATCGCAGGGCAGACAGACAGACACAAACAACCCAAGGCCCGCGCCGAAGAAAAAAAATCAAAAAACAAAAATAAACCATCAGACCAGCAGAAATGTTACCATCAGATAAAAAGCCCTTAAAGCTTTCATCTTTGAGAGAGAGAGAGGAGAAAGTCAAGCTCCACTCTTGCTTTAGATCTGAAAAAATCCACAGGTGTTTCTGTCCATCCTTCCACTGCGATAAGACAACTCAGCGCTATGGGTCTGAAAGGATGTGCAGCTATCAAGAAGCCCTTACTGAGAGAAGGCAATAAAGCAAAGAAGCTGCTGTTGTTCTCAGACAGGAGCGCAGGAGGATGTTTTAATGGTGATGTTTTAAGCAGCATTTATGTGATGTAAATGGTGATGATGTGAAATACTTTACCATCTTTTGTTTGAGTTTTTTGGATAATTTATGTCAAACTGAACTCTTAATGATGTGCAGAGAAATAGCAATATCCTGACACATCAAACCACTCTTAAACACCCTGACATCTCTGTTCTTTATGAACTTTACGCAAAGTTTATGAACTTTATGCAAAGTCAGATTGTTGATCCGTGGCACACTAACCAATTGCATCATGTTTGAGCGGCAGATGTAATGGTTGATAAAAACAAATGAATTCATAGTGAAGGACATTCTTACATTTTTTCAATTTTTTGTTACATTTATTAAATATTCCTGCAGACGTCTTTGAATGTTAGACTGCTTTGGGGCTCAGAAATGACCTACAGCTCTGCTACATTCAAATTATTTACAGTTGAGATCTTTTGAAATTATTTTTAACAGTTGCAGTTAAACTATCCTGAAAGCTGGGGGTGCTATCCTCTTTGAGCCCAGTGGGTACTGGCCATTTAAGGGATTAATGGTTATTTTGACTGGAGGTTTAATACTTGTAGGGTGGTCTCTGACATTTGCACAGTACTGCTTGTGATACAGGAAGCAAGGAAAGAAGGAAGGATGGATGGAAGAAGACTGTAGTCCTCCCACAGAGGTCGTTAGGATCTTATCTTAACATTTCTCCACATCTGTTTAGAGATATCTAGGCTTTCTCCCTTGACATGTGTTCTCTTGCTTAACTTGCTTGAGTTCACTGTTGATCTAATTATATCTGATAATCATTGAAGCAATAGGACGTTTGTTTCCTTCCTCTCAGGATTGTACCTGAGCACCAGCAGCACTGAATAACACCTGGCACACATAACTTTGAGCCTCCAAACCCACATACTATTGACCAGAAAGGGCACTGACCTCAAGCTCACTATGTCCTCTGACCTCCTTCCAAAACTAAAGCCAGGCAAACATACAGCAGCAATCAGTTTTGCCTGCTTTTGAAACAGAAACATGAGCAGTACAGTGTTGTGCTAGCACTAAAATATGCATTAGGTCCTGTAGACCACCCTGGAGAGAGAAACCACAGAGAAGTCTTTAAAGCGGAACAGCGTGAGGAGAGAATATCAACATTTCTGAGAGTTTAACCTAAAAGATACATGTGTGTGTGTATACTTGCTTTAAGGTTCTTCAAAGCTTCTTCAGTAAAGAAAATGGTTCTATGTAGAACCATGCACACTCAAAGAACCCTTTGCATAATTAAAGGGTTCTTTGCATTGTGAAAGTATACTTTGGATTGGAAATGAAAAGAAAAATATACTGTGCATTGTTCTGTATAGAACCTTTTTGAGTTCTATAAAGCACCAAAATGGGTTATTTTATTGTCATAAGCTTCACGTCACAACAACAGACAAACCTTCCTTTTTTTTTGCTACATACAACCCTTTAATCAAGGGTTTGTGGTTCATTATAGAACCATTTTCTTTACTGAAGAACCCTTAAAGAACCTTCATTTTTAAAAAGTGAGACATTGAAAGGTTTTATTACATATAGATACTTAAACAAACCCTGTGGTCTGGACAGTAATTAAGCCTTGTCCTGGACTACATTTACCTTTCAATGGAGAATCTCCATTCAGAATGATGTGTAGTCCAGGATTAGGCTTAATCCATGTCTTCTGTGTCTAAAGGTTTGTAGAGACTTCCAAAGTTTCTTTGGAAATCAAGGGCATTTATAGGAAGTTTTCCCTGCTTTGCTGCTGGATCAACCTCTACTCTTCTCAGTAGACTTTACACTAGATGTTGGGACATTGCCATGAGGATTTGATTGATTCAGCCTCAAGAATATGAAGTCAGTTCTGGATCACAAACGTCACTCCAACTCATCTCAAAGGTTGTTTTAATTGGATGCTCAACTAAACCCTGAAGGGAAAAAGTCATGTTTGGCTCTTTTTTAGTGTCAATAAGTCAATATGAGAAAATTCATAGCAGTGATGTCTTTAGGCATGTTTCAAAACTCTGCTCCCAAGAATCACAGCTCAGACCCTTCAAACTTTCAAACAGAAACGGTTCAGAAACAGTCCATCCACCACCATCCACTAAGCCATTCCCTTCAAACTCTCTCTATCTGTGCCTCTCAGAAACACAGAAACAGCAGCCTGGAATACCAAGCAGGAATACAAAACTAGCCACAGCCATTGATGGAGCAGACTATGATTTTTTAAACGACAGGGTGAAGTTTACACAGCTACATTTTCACAGTTGGCAGAGGCTTAGTATGAAACACTGGCTTCTGAAATGACCATGAAAACATATAATATTTAACCAAAGCTCACTCAGGAGGTGACAGAAAAGGGACAAACAGCGAGTTCAGTTAAGGCACAACACTTGAGTCTTGAAACACACACTCGACTGTATGCAGCCTTGACGGTCTATGAGAACAGCTTATGAATGAAAAACTAATTTACCTCTGTTTATTTAAGCAGCCTTGCCAAGCTGAAGAAAATATATTGTAATGGAATCAAACTTACATTTTTCTATACTCTTAAAAAAGATGGTTCTTTAAAATAGCACCAAAAAGGGTTCGATAGTTACGATATCAATCTCATAACTCTTTTTGGTGCTATATGGAACCCTTTTCAGAACCATATACAACACATTCTCTTTCAATATGAAGAAACCTATCACCGTGCAAAAAATCCTTTAAGCATGCAAATGTGTTCATGGCTCTGTATAGAACCACTGTCTTTACTAATGATCCCTTAAAGAACCATCTATTCTAAGAGTGTAGTGGCTAAGTTATAATTGTTAGCAAAGCTAAGTCAGGTATACGTGACAGACAGCATACCCGAGCTCTGCTTTTACCCTATTGCATTTGCTGTCAACAGTGTTGTCACAAGGAAGGAGCTCCAGTCTGGCTTTGATGTTTAAAAAGCCTGTACTTTAAATCTTTCTAGAGCTCTTCTGTCCTGAAGTTTTTCACTCTCATTAAACCCAATGGTGTTTATTTGTCAGAGTTTGGGTTGTTAATAGCAGCCAACCACTTCTTTCATAGTCTTTCAGCAATGTGAGATAAAGACTGACATCTGTTCCTCTATATCTCTAGTAGCATCTCTACTTTGGGTTAAAAGCTAAATTTTCTGTGGAATTAATAAACGTATCTTCACTGAATCAGACAATAAGCAATATTCCTGCAATAGTGCATAGTGTCTGATTCAGAGAAGATACATTTATTAATTCCACAGAAAACGTAGATTTTTACCCAAAGTGCTCAGTTCTCAGTAGGTTGAGGGGTCACTGCACAACATAGCTCCATGCTCATGGACATGCCCAAACAGTGGGGGGCTATAAATAAACACTGTAAGAGATGTAAAAGTCAAGCATTTTAGTTCTGGAATCAAACAGTTGAGAAATTTCCAGAGCCACATTGCAGAATGTCAGGAAGAACATTTCTTTAGAAAATTGATCAAGACTATTGACAGTGTGACTCATCTCATTTAACTAACTGTATTTGCTAACATCACATCAGGGATCACAGTTCAGTTCCAAGCCCAAAGCTGGGGGGCCTTATAACCCTGTAGCCAAAGCCTGGAATAGTGCATATTAACCTTAGGCTCATGTGCAGCTGTTCCAGCTTTTCTTTGAAAAGCAAGCAAGCAATTGTGTGTACATAATACATAAGACACATAAAGATCCCATTTCCTGATAAATTCTATGTGTGTATATATTCTATTCTATATATATATATATATATATATATATATATATATATAATGTTATGAAGACATAAAACTTTAAAATGCAGGTCTAAACAATCTCAAATCTAGTACAAGCACTGACTCAGAATATAAAGTTTCTTGCTCTTTATTCTTTTCTCTGTTTGAGAACTATTGTACATTCATAACCTTAGCCTTATGTTTTCATTTTAACAGACCAAATACCTCCAGCTTTTTTGCATCCATATGTTTGTAACAATAAAGTAAGACATTTGTGTCAGCATCACAGGCTGGTGTTCTAAGTTAATGGCAGCATTTGACATCAGTGCTAATTATGAGCTTTGATGAGCAATTTAGGAATACATCATCTGAAACAAGGCACGCTACACTTTTAAGCTGAAAGAGCAGTTTTCTTTCTGAAGTCTTCAGAAAGAAAAACGCAGACGTTCGATATTTCAGACCCAGAGTCAAAGTGATGAAGATTGCCGTATGCTCTTATTGATTAGAGCAGAGGCCATGCCCAGGTGCCAATCAAAGATTTCTTTCTTTCCACAGGTCTTTAATATGTCTGTGTGATCTTTAAAGGCCCCTCCTAAAGCACAGCCCAAGGCACTGTGAACCAGCCTTTCATTTACTACCAGCCTTAGTAGTCTTCCCCAGTGCTTTATGTAATGCTTTCTGGATAGATTACTTAAACATAGGAGAGCAAATCTCTTACCTGATGATTCTATTTGTTTTCTTTTGTTTTGCTGTCTTGTATTACATTTAACAAAACCCCTGGAATTTTATTTGAGAAAAAAATAGGTGCGTTCTGATATCCATTTCACAGCATGGCAAAGCTCTTTAACTTTCATTAAGTTTATTGCAACAAAACACTATCATAATATGATCACAATGATCAATTCTTTCATCAAGATGCAGTTTGTTAGCAGTAAAGTATGGTTGCCAAGCAACATCATTTTTTATGACTCGGACAACTGATACAGAGTTCAGTTGTGTGCAGTCACATGTGCGTAAATGGAGTATTTCATAAAATTGGTTTTAAAGAATCAATTCTAAAAGGACAGTTTAGGAAAAGTGAAAAATGTACAACATGCCCGGATCCTACAGTGTTGCGGCAATAATCTATAGATTGAGGTTTTCTAGTATAAACATTACAAACCCCGTTTCTGATGATGTATTGTAAAGGTAGGAAGAACTTTTGAAAAAGTATGCGTGTTTAAGGTGGATATGTGAGGTTGGGCTTTTTCCTTTCATCTGTATTTATTAGTATTTATTTATTATTTATCAGTGGCTATGCTAGCAGTTCAGGGGGATTTCTAATGTGCTGGGTATTGCAGGGTAGTGAAAAACACTGATTGACAAAAGAACAAAAAATATTCAAAATTGTGAATTCTGTCAAACCAACAAGGCTGAAGGTTGCAGTGATGCACTACGCTGTTAGAAATAAAGGTTCTGTTTTTCATTCATCATGGTACAAACAATGCAGATGTTCCCTCAAAGGTACAGCAGTGATTTTGAGGCCCAGTTGTGTGCCGTAAATAAGTTTTCCCATGTGAATAAGTTTTCATAACCTAATGTTTTAACAGAATACATACATTTTCTAAGCCACTTCTCCTTCTGGGTCACGGGGGGTGCTGGAGCCTATCCCAGCTGTCACTGGGCGAAAGGCAGGATACACCCTGGACAGGTCGCCAGTCCACCGCAGGGCAGACATACAGACAGACAGACAGACATACATGTCCAAACCTAGGGGCAATTTAGCATGTCCATACGGCCTGACTGCATGTCTTTGGACTGTGGGAGGAAAGCGGAGAAAACCCACGCAGACATGGGGAGAACAAACTCCACACAGAAAGGACCATGGTTGCCCGGCCCGGGACACTTTCATACCTATTTTTCTAAGGGTGTGCATTACATAGATCACATGACAAACAGCATATTGGTGCTAGTTTTAGGCCATAACAGCTCCAAAATTGTGGCAGCAGAATGCACTAAGGCACTTTTTACACTCCTAGTTGCTGATCATCTCCATTTCTGCTTCTTGGACACAAAGCTGGACCAAGGCTGTTTATGAGACAGAAACATTGCGCTAATGAACAAAGCTGGAGGCACGGTACAAAGCAGGTCCCCTGTCCCATTCAGCACTGCGCCATCCATTGCTTTTGAGAGAGCTGCGCCTCCAGACGACTTAAGCTGACCTTGCAGCCATGTTGTTGTACCTGGAGACAGAAATGAAAGCCCTGGGACCCCATCTGTTTCAATGTAATGACTGTGCTATTTGGAGGCAGGAAAGGTTCGTCTGGAGCAGCTGGTATCTTTCCCCATGACCTTTTAGCATTCTTCCTCTCGCCATCTGACAGATGTGTCAACTCGATTATTTCAAAAGAGCCCCTGAATAAATAACTGATTGTGAGCACAGGCTCACCTAAAGCAATGGCAAATTGTGGCATGTCTCTCTCCCCCTTATTCTTTCTATCTCTCTCTGTCTGTCTCTCTCTCTCTCACTCTCTCTCTCCCTCTCCATCTGTCTCTCTCTCTCTTTAACTCACTCCATATGCATACTCTCACAGTGTGCATTTGAAATCATATGACGATATATTAGCGTTTTTGACTAAATGGGTTTTTCAGAGACGTCTGCCAAACAATTCTGATTTGCATTCATTTTAATTAATTTTATATCAAAATGACATGTAGAATATTTCAAATATTAGTAATTTATACAGTAATTACAGTGTTACAGTAATGTCATGTAGTGTTACACTAATGTCATAGTGTTACGGTAATGTCATGGTGTTACAGTAGTTTGTCATACAGTGTTGCACTAATGTGTCATACTATACCACAGTAATATGCCATACAGTGTTACAGTAATATGTCATACTGTGCCACAGTAATGTGTCATAAAGTGTTATAGTTACATCATAAAGTGTTATAGTAATGTTATACTGTGCCACAGTGATGTCATAAAGTGTTCTAGTAATGCCCTGCTATGCCACAGTGATGTGATAGTGTTACAGTGAAGTCATGTAGTGTTACAGTAGTATGTCATACAGTGTTACACTAATATGTCATACTGCACCACAGTAGTATGCCATACAGTGTTACACTATTATGTCACACAGTTCTATAATAATGTCATACAGTGTTACAGGAATGTCATGCAGTGTTACAGTAGTCATACAGCGTTACACTGTCATACAGTGTTACAATACTATCATGCAGTGGTGCACTAATATGTCATACAGAGTTCAATAATGTCATGCAGTGCTGCAGTAATATGTCATACAAAAACAGCATAATTTGGAGACCAAATAAGTCTATTTGAGAACACTTAACAACTCAACATGATTGTGTGATGAGTTAGGCAGGCAGTTTATATGATACTAATTGTATAAGCTTCCATTACTTGAAAGCCATATTGCTAGAGCGTGTTTTTGACTAAATGGCTTTTTCACAGTGCTAGGTCTGGTGGACTGGTTCCTCGGGAGTAAAGGAGGACAATGGGGGTGAATTGAATGCCAGTGTGCACTGTTTGCCCTTGGAGCTTCACTATTAGCCGCTGGGGGGTGAGGATGAGGAGGGGGAGATGAAGGCTGGGGGGCCTCAGGTGTTGCTCAGCGGAGCTGAATGGATTCCCTCTTGCAGTGGGAGCTCACAGCTGAGGAGGGTACAG
Organism: Pygocentrus nattereri; assembly: GCF_015220715.1. Classification (NCBI taxonomy): domain Eukaryota; kingdom Metazoa; phylum Chordata; class Actinopteri; order Characiformes; family Serrasalmidae; genus Pygocentrus; species Pygocentrus nattereri. The sequence goes on from NC_051237.1 coordinate 4,439,439, forward strand.
GCTGGGGCAAGGGCTAATTGACTCACTGAGTGATTGGAGGACTGTGAAGAGCCGGCCGCAATCAGCCCCGCTCTGATAGAGTCTGATGCCTCCCTAAATAGTTTTCAAATGGAGGAGCAGGTGCTGTTTTCAAGCAATCACAATCCCTCTGTGTGTGTATGTGTGCTAAAGTAGGTGTGTTTGTGCGGGTATTTTGTAGGTGTCTGTGGCAGGGGTCTGAGTGTGTATCATGCACAGGTGTGTGTGTGTTTTTAGGTGTCTGTTGCAAGAATGCTGGGGTATCGTGCGCAAGGGTGTGCGCATGCGTGCATTTATGTGTGTGTGTGTGTGTGTGTGTGTGTGTGTGTGTGTGTGTGTGTAAGGGTATGCCTGTGTGTATGTATTTGCTTTTGCGCAGGGTTTGAGGTCTTGGGAGGTCCCCTGATGGAAGGTCTGACTATGAGGGGACCTATATCCAGCTAGGCCATAGGCCAGTTTGGGCCATAGTTGAACAAAGGCCAAGAACGAGGGAAAAACACCTCAGTGACAACGATCATTTTTGCTAGCACTCCTATGGGATCAGTCTGTTAACGATGAGATAACAGTGAGTCAGATAAACATTTTTGGTCATTCTAGATTGAACACGGACATTTAAACCTTGCTAAAGACATTCCATGTTTTATATGACGACTGTATAAAACATGGTAGCATATATCTTAACATCTATGTTTGTCACAGTTCTAGAACATTCTATCTATATTGAGCCTATACTGATACATTTTTCATTGGGTGTTTCAATAATTTAGCCCTTTCTCTCCAATTTGAAACTTAGCAATAAAACAAGAGTATTGCTAAAATACTACAAAGCTTAAATAAAACAAGCAGAATGATTTTGTTAAAGAAAAAATAATTTATTTGATAGAAATCATTATGGTCATTTTTATAAATTTTGAATTTCAAACATATCATTTATCTCAAATGGTATTTTTGCTGCTCTTTACTGTTAATGTAAGTCAGTGCAGCGAGTTTTTTTCCAAGCAATTTCAAGCCATTTCCAATGGTTCATGTATCATTCAAAATTTGGACTTAGTGTTAATAATTACTTAATAACGCTTATAATCTCTAAATGCTATGACAAAATTTTTGTCATTATTTTGACATAATATACTGAAATTAGTCATCAGCTTTGCATCGGTCTCTTATAAGGGGGTAGGGGGTGTCTCTTAAAGAGAATCTGAGACCTTCTCAGCCCCGTATTAATTCAAACCCTGTTTTTGCAGGTGTTTGTGGGTGTCTGTAAGTATGTGTGTGTAGCGCACAGATGTGTATGTGTGTGTCCATATATTGCACAGCACAGGGTTCAAATTAAGGTGGCGCTGAGATGTGTGTGTAAACATGTGAGAGTGTGTACATGTATATGTGTGCGTGTGCAGGTCTTCTCAGGGTGATGTGATGGTATTGACTACACACAGTTTAGCTGTGTAGTAATACACATCTATGCTGTAATCTATCTATAAGGCTCTGTTATAGCAGATCCAATCTCCAGGGCTCAGAGATTGAGTGACCGGGGCATCACACTAACATTACTCTGCCACTCGCTGCTTTGATGTATAGGAGAAAAGCCCCTCATCTCTCATCAGCCCACGCCCAGGAGCGTTAGGGTCTCTGAGCACGCAGCAGGTCCTAACTCCTCCAAAATCCTTTTATGATTTCAAAATCAAGGTTAAGGCTTAGTTTAGACAGATCAATCAAAAGTTTTTTGGGTTTTTTTTCACATGTCTAAAATCTGTCTGAACTTGACTTTGAAGTCCAGACAATCATTTCTAACAAGCTGAGGATTTGGAGGTTATTCACATTCATATGAGGAGGAATTCATATGAGGAAAATTCAACCTACAAAAGAACAATTCATCTCTTCTATTTTATTAACATTTCATACATTCATAGCATTTCTTTTCTAGCCTAAATGCTATTATTATTCAGGCAAGACATTTTTGGTGTACAAACTTAGCTCCTTTAGATTTGAACTGGAGCTACAAAGCATTTATAGCTAACATATAAAGGAAAAGATAATTACAGTGCAACAGCTTAATTTCCACCCATTTTTCGAAATGTATGCATAATTCAATCCTTTTTTTTGTTGTTTTTTATTTATTTATTTATTTATTAAGGCTCCCAAGTGGCATAACCATCTAAGTGTTGGCCCTGTCATCAGGAGATCACGGCTTCGATCCCTGGTGATGCTACAGCCATCCGTAGCCGGGAGTCCAAGAGAGCACAATTGGCCTCGCTCTTTTGGGTGGGTTGGATGGCCCCCCCTTCTACCCCATCACTCAACGCGATGCTAGTCAGTGCAAGCGTCTGTTAACTGATGTAACAGATCTGGCGGTTAACGCTTTCCTCCATGCACGTTCAGCTGTCCAGTGACGTTGCATAAGAAAAGAAACGGTGGCTGCTTTCGCAGGTCTCAGAGGAAGCCTGTGCTGCCTTCGCCCTCCTAATGTTGATGGCATTGTGTGATTGGGGGAGTCCTAACTAGTGGGTGGAATTGGAGACGATTAAATTGGGGAGAAAAATCGGGTAAAAAAAAAAAAAAAAAAAGCCTAATTCAGTCCTTACGAAGAGTAATTTGATGTTAAGTTGTCGGACTCATATTTCTTTACAGTGGCTACTGAGTCTTCTATTTTTATAGGTTATGTTGGAAGTGATAAAACTGTGGTAAATCCAAAATGTTTTTCTTTGGGGACAATTTCGTCTCACAATGCCCTGCATGTGCTACTCTACCATGACTAGATAAAAAAAAGCATTTTGCCCTAAATTTGATCTTATTACTATCGTATCATAAAACACATTCGAACCATTTCACATAACTTTTTGATGTTTAGCGATATTAAAAGCTTTAGACATCTGGTTCCTATCATCACCACTGTGAACAATTCAGACTCTACGATGTTCAATTTCACATGAAACATCTCTAAATGACTTTGGTTACATTTTATGAATTTCATCATGCAGAAATTTTGTACAATTAGTGGAATTCCCATAGAACCCCTTAAATGGTCAGGGCTCATTAGTGGACCAAAAGTTTGATTACACACATTGATAACATAAGTCCCTGTAGTCACCAAAAAGTATGCCTTAATATTTGATATGCCTGGAATTTTAATGAGTTAAATCATCACAGACTTCTCAAATTATGTTAGGTTGTTAGGTAAACTCTAATGGACTGGCTGAAAAGTATGTTGCAAAGAAAAGTATGAACAACAGTCAGGCTTTCATCTATAATTCATCTGTAAACCTATTGCTTTAATTAGCAATACAGCACTGAAGATGCACACAAACATCAGCACAAGCATGTCTAACAAGTACTAAAAATCATTATCTCTCATAAGATCAAGTGGAGGGAAATGAGAAAACAAATGCTGCCTGCACTGACTGGACAGCACTCAAGCTGCTCAATGAGGTTTTAGTGCTGACAACTTCCCTTCCAGTCAAGTGACCTCTCCATGTTCTGCCATCAAATGTGTTTTTTGTAGCTACCTGTTATTAGATTGGAGATGTATTACACAGTGTTGGCAAAACTCCCATACAATCTCATACATTGTTGCACATAACCCAAAACATGTACATATTTAATTACAATTACAGTGTTTTTTATACAGCACAATGAAAAGGCCTTAATGTTCCATTCTTTTCAGATGACTTGCTTGCTGTTTTTAAGAAATTTGCAGGGATATTTCCCACACCTCCAAAGTTTCCACACCAATATAAGAAGTTGGTTGCACTTCCTCCATCTCATCATCCAAGTAATCCCAAATACATTTAATGATGTCATCACTGAATGTGGGGTTGCTCTAAAAACATCAGCAGCTTCTTTATTAGATTTACTCATTTTCCTTTCTTATGCAAGTGCAGTATTTTATATCTGAACTTCAAAGAAAAATGTCTCCTGAAAAATTTAAAACTTGTGTGAAAAATGCCAATTTAAGTGAAAATTCACTCCTTAAATGGCCAGGGCATGCCGGTGGGCACAGTTTTATTATACACTTCTATATAAGAATAGCCCAGTCAGTTGTCCAAGCACTGAAATCCCCGTAGTTACTGAATAAGAAGACTTATTATGTAATAAGCCTAGGATATTAAGGGGTTAAATAAATAACAGGTGGTCTCTGGCTTTCACAGCATTGTATATTAGCATACCATGTTAGATTTTTATTGTCTAATCTGATTTTTAGGCACAAACATTGATATGATAAGCTAATGTTCTAATATAACTAGCTGGGCTGAGTATATGGCTCAATATAGATAGAATGTTCTACAACCCCAATTCCAGTGAAGTTGGGACATTGTGTAAAACATAAATAAACACAGAATACGATGGTTTGCAAATCCATTTCAACCTACATTCAATTAAAAACACTACAAAGACACGATATTTAATGTTCAGACGGATAAACTTTGTTTTTTGCAAATATTCACTCATTTTGAGTTTGATGCCTGCAACATGTTCCAAAGAAGTTGGGACAGGGGCGTGTTTACCACTGTGTTACATCACCTTTCCTTTTAACAACAATAAAATAAGCGTTTGGGAACTGAGGACACTAATTGTTGAAGCTTTGTAGGTGGAATTCTTTCCCATTCTTGCTTGATGTACAACTTCAGTTGCTCAACAGTCCGGGGTCTCCGTTGACGTATTTTGTGCTTCATAATGTGCCACACATTTTCAATGGGAGACGGTCTGGACTGCAGGCAGGTCAGTCTAGTACCCGCACTCTTTTACTACGAAGCCACGCTGTTGTAACACGTGCAGAATGTGGCTTGGCATTGTCTTGCTGAAATAAGCAGGACGTCCCTGAAAATGACGTTGCTTGGATTGCAACAGATGTTGCTCCAAAACCTGTATGTACCTTTCAGCATTAATGGGGCCTTCACAGATGTGCAAGTTACCCATGCCATGGGCACTAACACCCCCCACACCATCAGAGATGCTGGCTTTTGAACTTTGCGCTGATAACAATCCGGACAGTCCTTTTCCTCTTTGGCCTGGAGGACACGACGTCCATGATTTCCAAAAACAGTGTGAAATGTGGACGCGTCAGACCACAGGACACTTTTCCACTTTGCGTCAGTCCATCTCAGATGAGCTCGGGCCCAGAGAAGCCGGCGGCGTTTCTGGGTGTTGTTGATATGTGGCTTTCATTTTGCATGGCAGAGTTTTAACTTGCACTTGTAGATGGAGCGACGAACTGAGTTCACTGACAGTGGTTTTCTGAAGTGTTCCCATGTTCCAACCCATGTGGGAATATCCGTTACAGAATGATGTCGGTTTTTAATGCAATGCTGTCTGAGGGATCGAAGGTCACGGGCATTCAATGTTGGTTTTCTGCCTTGCCACTTACTTGCAGAGATTTTTCCAGATTCTCTGAATCTTTTGATGATATTATGGACTGTAGATGATGAAATCCCTAAATTCCTTGCAGTTGCACGTTGACAAACTTTGTTCTTAAACTGTTGGACTATTTGCTCACACAGTTGTTCACGAAGTGGTGAACCTCGCCCCGTCCTTACTTGTGAACGACTGAGCCTTTCAGGGATGCTCCCTTTATACCCAATCAAGACACTCACCTGTTTCCAATTAACCTGTTCACCTGTGGAATGTTCCAAACAGGTCTTTTGTTGCCCCTGTCCCAACTTCTTTGAAACATGTTGCAGGCATCAAATTCAAAATGAGTGAATATTTGCAAAAAACAATAAAGTTTATCCGTTTCAACATTAAATATCTTGTCTTTGTAGTGTATTCAATTGAATATAGGTTGAAAAAGATTTTCAAACCATCGTATTCTGTTTTTATTTATGTTTTATATATATATGCTATATAGATATATGCTACCATGTATTTTACAGTCTTCATATAAAACATGGAATGTCTTTAGCAAGGTTTAAATGTCCGTGTTCAATCTAGAATGACCAAAAATGTTTATCTGACTCACTGTTATCTCATCGTTAACAGACTGATCCCATAGGAGTGCTAGCAAAAATGGTCGTTGTCACCGAGGTGTTTTTCACTCGTTCTTGGCCTTTGTTCAACTATGGCCCAAACTGAAGGCCTAGCTGGTTATTGTTCCCCTCATAGTCAGATCTTCCATCAGAGGACCTCCCAAGACCTCAAACCCTGCGCAAAAGCAAATACACCTACACACACACACACACACACACAAATGCACACATGCGCACACACTTGTGAACGACACCCCAGCATTCTTACAACACTCACAGCATGAATCATTACTTAAACATTATAAAATGCTTTAATGTGTTTTTGTTATTTGAAATTGCTCACATAATGGAAATTTCTGAAAAAAAATTTGGCAACAAAGTGAATGGTACCATAGCACCATAAAATCTAAAAAACACTATAGCACTATAAAATAATAATTTTCTCTAAAAAATCCTTTGATCCTTTCATTGAAAAGAAGAACAAACAAATCCGACTAATATTTAATGAAATGTACAGGAATGTACTGGAAATGAATACAATTTCAATTGATATTTGGAATGTATGACATTATAACAACTATAATAACAACATCATAATAAAAATTCTTGGTCATGTGATGTCATGAAGTGTTTGTCCTTTCAAATTAAAAGACCCATTTTCCACAATAAAATAAGAAAACACAGATTTTATATTCCTGCTTTTTAGTAAAATTAAGATAAAGTAATTGTTGCCATATGGTAACATCATGCAGTAGAGGGTTAAGTGTGTAACCTACAGCACTAGCTAAACAAGCTGGGGATTAGTGACAACATTTATCTCATTGTATTTTCCATGTATAACCAAATTACCACAAGGAAAAAGAATGTATGGCAATGTGAAATCTTTAGATGCTAAAAAATGTATTATCAAATGAAAAGTCTAATGAAATTCATGAAAAAGTGAAATATCAATTGAAATGTGATATTTCAAATTTAAAAACTGAATTCATTTTTTAATTCTACATGCGGATGTTTTGAGTTGTGTGTGACAGTTTCTTATTAGGTTTATGTTTGTAGAACATCAATGTTCCATAAAGCTTGTCCAACCTTGAAAGAGTAGCTATGAAAGAACACATTAGTGGATGGACGGGTCAGTTACAACTTCATTATAAAGTCAATCAAGTCTTGGTTGTTCTATAAAATGCCAACTCAAATTCCTCCTCGTTGAGCTTATTACATTGAACTCACTGTGCTTGAGCGGTCAAGTGGGGCCATAGTTCAGCAGACCTGTACACCCAGGAGGACATGCCATGCTGCTAGGCTTTCCCTCCACACACATACTCACCAGCCCTGGAGAGTCCCATCCAGGGCTTCACACTCGGTGCCTGTCAGCAGGGCTCCTGCTCCTCATTTGTCATTTCTATTGATTCAGGGGAATGACAGATGGTCATTATGGGAGGCTGAGACAGATCGTCTTTATGAGCGCAGCTCGTGAGCCAGCCATCTTTGCTGGTGTGTGTGCCAGACTGGTGACTGGCTAGCTCACTGTGTGTGCCCAGTACTGGGGCAGTGGCATGGCAGGCCATTCAGTTATTATTGTCTGCAATCTGGAGGCCCAAGCACCAGAGGCCTTTGTGCAAACTCTGTGTGATGGTATTGCATCAATGTGTAACAAAACCTCACATCTCCAAATTTTAACCTTTGTAATAGAAGGTCATTTGAATGTATGTTAATGTCATTGGTGAAGTTTAACTATTAGAGCTCAGCTTTCAGTTCAGAGAATGGGGAAAAATACATCCCTATGATAATGTTCTTTTCTGCTTGCATCCATATGGGATTTCTAGTATGTTAGCACTAAGCTACTGCTGGTTCACATGATTTCTGAAAGCCTAACCAATATGAGAGCTAGCCTAGGAAAGACAATTGAGCTGGACAATTTTCTGTTGAGCATCTCAAGATTTTATAGTACAGTTTAAATACAAGAAGGCTGATAGCGCTATTAACTAAAAATGTACTTTTAGATCCTAGAAATGAATAAACTTTCTCTGAAGACTAAACAGTCCCAAATGATTCCCCACTAGTGGATATAAAGTGATTTTATTCTGGACCATTCTATTGAGCTATGTCATTTTGATGTGACAGCGACAAATGATTCTATATATAGTATTATAAAAGTTTATAAAGGTTTCAAGAAGGTATAAATATTTTTGGAATTGTGTGTGTTGTGTGTTGTCAGCTTGCACTTCAGCATTTACAGGCTTTCATTTAATGTCAGTCTGGCTCTGGAACATCTGTTTCTTTGAGCATCTGCTCCATCATATTCCACCACTTTTCCCTTCCAAAAAAAAAACTCATGAGAAAATGTGGGTCACTGACCCATTCAGTCATGTAATTTATCCAGACATTGTCCAGCTGTGGCATGTTTTAGGGCCCAGAATGCAATCTCACCATCAGAGCTGTTTGTCTGACTGTAGGTGATACATATTGAATGGGCACTTCACATCTTTGCATCAAACATGGCATCCTGTGAAGGCAGAACTATCCTTCAGACCACAGAGATTGCCATTGTCAGTAAGTTCTACAAGTGCCAGTGAGGTTTAGAATTGCCCTGAAGCATCTATGGTTTAGAATTAACCCTGAGATGTCCTGAGCTATATTACCATTTTGTCATTCTATTTGCATGTCATTATAGAATTACATGATTACTTACATAGTTAGTTACATATGGAAGTACATTTACCTTCAATGCACATTCTGTAGTGACAGATTTGAATTGGACTTCTGACCTTTTTCCATTTGTATTGACATCAAACACAAAAATTATATCAAAAATATGAAAGGCTATTTTTTAAAACGAGACTATACACATAACAATATATATATATATATATATATATATATATATATAGTATTAAATTCAAATCATAATAAATCAAACTTTAAAAAAATATGACTGAAATTTGAAAGCGAAAATCCATACTTTTCATTGAAACTATCCATTTGTTCCAGTTAACTATGACTAGGACTTATAGTTAATTGTGACATCTGAGAGTTAAATGTCCTGAGTTTTATGTAAACTTACAGTATAACTGAAATTACAGCATTATATTTTTACTACTGTGGGCTAATTCCACTGAGCACTAGCAGATGTCACACTAAACATTCCAACAAGGTATGGATTATGAAAAATGAGACTGGTACCTAGAATAATTGTGTAGATTGTGCAGTATAGATTGGCAGTGGACAAAGGGTCAGCACTAATTAAACCTTTAAATTAATTTATCTCGATTCTACTGACTGAGGCACCATGGTTTATTCATGAACCTGCCTTGAATCATGCTGCGTCAATACAGAAGTGCAACACAAGTGACAATAATACTAAATCAATACATATCCAGTCTCCCCCAAGGGCACATTCAGTAACAGCACTGCCTAAGAGGACAAATGCTCAAAAGTGTGGTTATACAACACAGAAGAGACAAAACATTATAACTAGATTATTAAAAATCTCTAACACAATGAGATCACGAATGCTCAGTGATTACTAATACTGTAAATATATCTGCTGTACTAAAACAACAAATTCTGGCTTTCGTTTAATTAAATTCAATTGAATTGTTATGCCCTGTGAGCTACAAAGCTAAGGCTTTATCATTTAATCTGGGTTTGGAGACATAGTGCAGTCCATAAGTAATTGGACTTCAGCACATAATGAGAATGAATATAAAATTACATACTGTCAGCTTTAATTTGAGGGTATGCATGTTCATCAAGTGGACTGTGTAAGAATTATAGGCCTTTTCTACAGTAGTCCTTCCAATTCAGTAAAAGTAATTGGACAATTGGCTGTTCACTTGTTTCTTTTTCCATCTGTGCAGCATCATTAGTTAATACAAAAACCAACGAAAGGTCCACAGTAGATTCTAGATGTGACATTTGCAGGAGGAGTCTGTTGCTGTTATTTCAACACAAGGACCAAAGATGTACCAGATCAGTGCCGATAAAAAAGCTATTGTAAAGCTCGAAAATGTGAATAAATGAATGAAATACACAAATACACTGTGTTTCAAAATCAACGGGAACATTGTTAAGAAATAAATACATTGTTTACTTATACATTTGTGCAACATCTCAACATCTTCCTCAAGCAAAACACTCAAGAAATAATATAGGTTTAATAGGGGCAAGTACTTACATCACAAGGCTACCAGCCCACAAAAAATCACATGATTAAAAATCATCCAAAATAAGCTAAAGTCAGAGACCGCCCTTAATTTATTACAATTCCCAGTCCAAATAGCTATAAATTATAAATGAAACATTACTTTTCTGAGCAGATTAGATATAAGATAATCCACTTGCACACATAAGGGGAAAGTCAAAGGAGAATAAATGACAAAGCAGGAGCTTCCAAAATGAGTTTTAAAAAACTATTTAAAAACTGAAAAATTGAACTCTTAACAACCGTGCAAGACCAAAAAATGGAAAACCACAAAAACTGTACCAGAAAATCAGAATGACTTGATTCATTTTATTTTGTTTATTAATAATCAGTCTACTTTACTAGACTGTTCATTATTTTTGCATCATTTCTTTTTGTGCATGCTTTGTCCCGCTCCCGCCTATAGCGGGCTAGTTACCTGGCTATTCCCACGTACAACTATTACAATTTATCTGGTGCCGCAAAATATTATGGTAGATCCTGTAGATTCAGCAAGCATCCTGTAGGAGTGCAGACCTCTAACTCAGACTGTGAGAAGTGAAAAATGCAACTTCTAAATCTTCTTTAAACTAGAAGATGCAACAAAGACAAATGGTGGAAACAATAAATCCTCTTTATTTAAATTTAGTTGATTTTGCTTAAATTTCTGTAAAATATGTTTTTTTTCTGAAACTGAAAAATTAATAACGTATTGGTTGTTTTGACTGAAAATCAATGAAGAGCCATCTCTGACTTTTGCACAGTACTGTACATCAGTTGACTGTGAGTTTATTTCAATAATGAACTTGGCATCAAAAAGAGCCACCAAAATAAGAGTATCTTTTTCAAAAAAGCCCGTATATCCAGTTCTTCAGTGAGCTCATGTGCCAACATCATACATCCAATATCATTCATGCATTCTAGAAGACTCGATCCTAAAAAGAATACTCACTGTATAAAGTATGTAGCTTTCTGACAAAGTGTTGTGTACTTTAAAAAGTCATAAAGATTGACATCTGTACTCAATATAGATGCAAATAGCCTTAAAAAAGGCTGACATTCTGCATTTTAACTTCAAATTCAGTTTTGAAATGAATGCATTGGGGTACAAAGACAAACTGACAAAAATATATAAAATACTGTTCAATTCACTGTTTAGTCACTTGTAGTCTACACTGCGTGAAGGCTGACATTTAGTGACCTGTGATATAGAGACTGAAGAAGGTGAGGGAAATGTTCCCTTTAGGAATCTACAAAGAACTGTGGGATTTTTCTCTGACTGACATTTACAGTGTTAACTGAATGTGAGCTTTTGCTAAGAATAAAAAGGGGAATATGTATTCCCATTAGGGAAATTGATCACTGTTCAGTAAAGAAAGGCCAAGAACAGATAAAGCAGCAGTGTTTGTCATTAATTCAGATAAGCTTGACGGGTCTAATATAAGAGCCTCTCTAAAGGCTTCTCTCTGTATCTCACTAATCCCATCAGAGCGGTGATGTAGATATGGTCATAAAACTGCTAAGGAAATGGGAGGCTAGTCGCTTAATTGACCTTTATTGGGCCTTCTGGTTCATTTGAGAGTGGGAATTAAATTAACATGGTAATTCAGTCCTCTCGTGTTCAACTCGCCCGCCGCCCCCTATTCTCATAGAGCCCGCCGACATTTATGGGGCTTGATTTAGCACCGTTCTTTATTAAGGCCCTTTAGTTCATCATATTGGCACACTAGTGCAAAGAGGGCTGTATTCCAGTTGAGCGGTTCACAGGCCCACTCTGCTTTTACAGGCATTACAGGGCTGTTTTAATGACAGCAATGTAACACCTATGAAGAACAGCCCAGTACAGACACAACAGCACACAGACATCCAAACTAGCATGTCTGTTACACAAGATCACAGTTGGTCTAGTTATCAGGATGTGAAGGGAACGTACAGACACATGGATTAGTCCTTATGATATGCTATGACTATCATAATTTTGTGCCATTAAACAAAACTGAAACATATGCTTCCCATAAAAGCAATCAAAAATGCACAAAAATCATTCTGCAGGAGTTGAGAAATAGCTGGGCTTTTTTTCGCGAAGGGAGCACTACTGCCATCTTGTGGAATTCTGTATAGCACTGCACAGTTAATTTATACATCTATGTCCTAGTTTTTCCTCCATGAGCAATGCACAATATTTTTCCCCTCTTTAATTCTAAATAGTGTAATCATTCTCTTTGAAAGAGAACAGTTAAGGAAACTGTACACCCCAAAGCAAATGCTCATACGTTAACTTGCTTAATTACCTCTAGCAAAGCTGACTGCCACTGTTTTTATTACCATAATTCAAATACAGTGTGTGAATGGGTTGAGTGGATATAGAGAGGTGAGCCTATAATATTAAGTACACTGAAAAAAACTGCATTGATTCAAAAGTGTTGCACAGTAGCACAAGAACAAAATGTGTTACATCAACACAATTCATGCCTGTGACACATTTGAATTGAATTATGTAAATTCAGAGCACTATCTATTTATTTATTTTAGTGTAGATGTAAATACCCTCAAATTTGTACTTAGTACAAATCCTAGTCATCATAGTAACCCCATAGGCATGGTTTCTTTTCACATCCACTGCGCTGTCACAACAAAAACTTGTATATCCCAAATAGCAACTTTACAGGCAAAAGAAAAAAAGGGTTCTTATGTTTGAATGGAAGTTACTAGAACAAGACATTTCCACATAATTCTGACTATTTCTATTACTTCATTTGTTATAAAATTTTAAAACAATGTAAAGGCCAGCTGGCATTTTCAAATTCTGGAAAAAATGGATAAACATAAGCTTTTGTTCTGACAGCACAAATACACTCCTGTATCTTTGGTTGTACATTTAAACAGATACAACATTGCTGTCTGCCCTTCCCCCGGTTTTTTCTCCTTCTGGATTAGTGCAGACATTTCTAACATAGTTGTCTATGTTGTAGTCAGTCTGCATGGTCATAATGTTTGTTACATCTTAAGGCAGAGGGCCTCAAATGTCTACATGTTAGGACCTACATGTAGAGGTAGGTTTTTTGTATTTATGATGTAAAATAAGATGTAAACTAATAAAGAAAAGTTCTTAACACCTTAAATGGCCAAGACCAACAGGTGGCTCTGCACGTCGAGAACACACTTAATTAGTTTTCATTGCAGTCCATATACTTTACTGAATAATAAGCCTTAGGACAGTGATTTTCAAACTATGGGTCGTGACCCACTGATGGGTTGCAGCGTGAGGGTGCAAAGTGGACCAAGAGGAAGCTGCATCACAGCATTTATTAGTTTTTTCCATGAGAGCAGCGCTAACCAAAACATATTTTGGATGAGAAGCAGGAATCAGTACATTTCATGTCACATGTATTATTTTAGCACTTTTTCCTCCTCTTATCTCCTATCTCTATTTTTGCTGATTTTTAGTTTTTGACATACTTTGAAAAAGCCTGTTGGCCTTTTCTTCCAACAACAGTGATATTTGTGTGTGTGTATATATATATATATATATATATATATATATATATATACACATATATATAGGTTTTGTATATAGTATATATACAAGGTTTTCTTCCAACAACAGTGATATTTGTGTGTATATATATATATATATATATATATATATATATATATATATATATATATATACACATATATATAGGTTTTGTATATAGTATATATACAAGGTTTTCTTCCAACAACAGTGATATTTGTGTGTATATATATATATATATATATATATATATACATACATATATATAGGTTTTGTATATAGTATATATACAAGGTTTTCTTCCAACAACAGTGATATTTGTGTGTATATATATATATATATATATATATATACATACATATATATAGGTTTTGTATATAGTATATATACAAGGTTTTCTTCCAACAACAGTGATATTTGTGTGTATATATATATATATATATATACACATATATATAGGTTTTGTATATAGTATATATACAAGGTTTTCTTCCAACAACAGTGATATTTGTGTGTGTATATATATATATATATATATATATATATATATAGGTTTTGTATATAGTATATATACAAGGTTTTCTTCCAACAACAGTGATATTTGTGTGTATATATATATATATATATATATATATATATATATACACATATATATAGGTTTTGTATATAGTATATATACAAGGTTTTGTTCCAACAACAGTGATATGTATATATATATATATATATATATATATCCAAATGGTAACTTTACAGGAGAAGGAAAGGTTTTTCCAAGTAACTTTAGACTATTTCTTTTGGTCTGTTCATCATACATAAATGAGTTGTTTATCTCTTTAAATATTTTACAATATAAGCCTATGCATGTGTCTTTCAAGGCCCTGGCCCAGTTTGAGTAAAAGTTTCACAGATTCCAAACCAAGATCCAGATCTGAGTGTGGCATTGTCCTGGGAAAATCTTAGAAACCAGCCAAAACACTGTCCTACACTGCTAACCCTGTTCTGCAGTGCAATGTGGCAGCTTTTATCAGCTTCACCTGATAAATGGAACGAATATAACCTGTGTCACAAATGCAGATAAGCACTGTAGCTCTCTGAGAGCACTTAACACTGTATACACACACACCTCCATACACACCTACACACATAGACCCACATGCACGCATGCAAACGCACACACGTAAGCCACTAAGTTGTCATCTCATTAGAGGTGAATGGCTTTATCAGGCGCAACTCTGCCGCTCTCCTAAGTGGATGCATTATAATTTCAGGCAGTGCTAAAAGTGAAAGGGTATTAATATGCGTTTACATCTGTCTTCTATTAATATTCATGCCTGAATCCACGTCTCTACACAAAGCCAATTTTCTGGCCATCTGGGTTATGGCTGGTGGAGGTGATGGATCCATTTTTATTTGTGAGGCGGCAATACATCACGAATTTCCCACTCCAGCCTGCACTGAGGTGCTGCAGAGAAACCGCATGCAAACGGAAGGATTTTAATTAGAAAATAAAGGATGGGCTTCGGTGGGACCCTCATCTCCCTTCACTTGCTCTCAGTGGTGGGCAGCAGAAAAAAACACTCACACCTGCTTTTTACTTGCTTTTTTCTGCTAAGAGACAATACCCTAAAGTGCAAATGAGTGAAATTCACTTGTTATGCAGCCTTTTAAAAAGCTCATAGCAGAGCCATTTGGAGATTTGCCTCTGAACACATTTTGGTGTTAAGTACTTGTTAAACATTACTTAAAGCTACTCATTTTTCATTTCTGCATGATTAAATTGTTAAGATTTCAGTATCGTCATCCAGAGTGGTTCCATTCTAAAAAAACTTAGAGTGTCAGAACTCTTCACAGTGGTGGTCATAGGAACCAGACATCCGAAGCCTCTAAAAGCTCTCTCTTAGAAGTGTTATTACATAAAATGGTTATAAATATGCTGCCAGATGTCTGAGAAGTTGTTTTATGATAGTTTGAATGAAGCCTTTGGCCTAAAACTGTCTGTTCACGCTGGAGAGTTACATGCAGGACATTATAAGGAAAGATAGTATGCAAAGAAAAAAACATTTATTTCAGATTTTCCACAATTTTATCAACATTACATATAAATACTTAGAGGACACATCATTATAAAAAAGATTTATGTTTACATGCAGTCTGCGATAATATGTAGTGTCAATTTACATGCATTTTACATTTTTTAAAATAATTGTAAATGCTGTAAATTTATAGTTAATGACAATTATTTAAGTTGGCTGATCATTTTACTATTCAATCCCTTGTTCATGAAGAAAACAGGCTTTTTCATTACAATTGAGTGATTTGACAACAAGTCTGTATTTGTACAATAATTTGTCAATAAAATGTAAACAAAATGTAAAAATAAAAACCACATAATGTACCATAAAATGTACGATTAAAAAGGTCTGTCTATTTCTGTCACTGAAAATAAATTTCACAGCTAGACTCACCACACAGGTGCTGTCTGCCTCAGTATCAGGAGTTTGAACCCCAATGATGTCTTGACCAGTAGATCACCAGAGCCTGTGTTAACACCACTGTGATATTTACAGTTGTTTAACAGTTTTTAAGGACAAAAAAACATTGACCTTGATTGTATTTCAGATTTGTATTTTTTAATTATTTTGGTTTTATGGACATTTGGCCTGCTCTGCCAAACATTTGATCATTTTTTCAATTTTTTTAGGATAGTAAATAAAATGGCTCATATTTATGCTGTAGATGTCATAACCCCACAACACCACCACTGTAAAGAAAATCCGAATTTGTCAGTTTCTCTACTATGAATGATTTCACATTAAACCACTCTGAATGGTTTTGTTTACATCTGAAGGACTGAATTATGCAAACTTTTTTGGAATTTAACCCTTGTGTGGTGTTGATGTGTTTGTTACTCAGTGGTCTGGTGGACCCAATCATTTTAACAGCCATAACAATTTATGTAAAAATACCAATTGTTTAAAATATCACAAGTGGCCAGCGTAGGGTTCTCCGTTAGCAGCTGTAGCCAGTCAGCCTGTCCATGTTGTCCACCCTCACACACAGACACACACACACAGACACACACATATACATACACACAGACACACACACACACAGACACACACATACACATACACACAGACACACACACACACTAACAGCAGGCCATATAGGAGAAGAACAGAGTGAAGGACACAGCACCTTCACACTTTTATTCCCTGCAGGTTCACCCCAACATCACATGTGTAATATAAATGTGTGGGAGGCTGAATAGTGTGAATTCATTGAAAATGTGTTATTTCATATATTCTTCACAGAAAATGAGCAAAGACCAAGGAATCTGAGGTTGAAATAATGATAAATTCATTCATCAGTTTTTCTGTCAGTAAACATTAAAAATGGGTCCCACAGAGCCCAACACCACACAAGAGTTAAACTGTGTCCCAACCCAAAAAAGGCCAGCATGACATTTCTTTCCATTCCAGACTTTGAAGTTTGCCAGTTTGTAAGTCTTCTTACATTAATATGTAATGTGTATTGTGATTAATGAAATGGTTATATCTTGCTTAGTTGTACAGCATGTGCCATTAAGTGGATAAAACATTTGCACATCAATTTTAAATCCATCTAGAACCTTCACGCACATTAAGAAAACCAAGAAAACATGTTAAGCACCCCTTTCAAGTGTATGTTCTAAAATATAATGGGTATTTAATGAGCACCGAGTGGTTAGGTATGGATTTTTAAGTGTTTCTTTCCTCCACTCTGGTTCAGAGATCAAAAATTATTTCACATAACAGACACATCAGTGTTGCAATATGTGGATGCAAGAGTCCTTAATGGAGGATGAGGGTTGGTTTTGCAGACATAAAATAGAATAGGCTTGATCATTGAATCATTTTTTATGGAGAAGCACCATTAGCAGAGTAATGCAGTCCACATATTAGCTGAAAGAGTAAGAGCAGAAGGTGATCGTCATTATGAAACACTCTTCAGACTTGTAAGGTACTGTAAAGCTCCAAAGCACAATCACAAATGCAGAAAGAAAAGGACAATAACGTAATGCGCTTTATTAAAACATTTATTAATGGCCTCACAACAGCACAGTGGTAATATATAGTAATACAGATGAAATAGTGCTATGGAGTAACTGGAGTTTGGGAGGAGGTCCATCCTCAAAGTCTCTCCTCCTTCAATTCTAATGTCTTATAAACATCCATCTCTACTTAAGGGCCATTGGGGGGCCCAAAGTTTTTATTATATATTTCTATAGCCTAAAAATAGCTCAACCAGTTTGCATTGAACTCCATGTAGTTGCTGACTAATAAGCCTTAGTTGGTAATAACCCTGGCATTTAATGGGTTAAAATTAAAATTAAATTAGAATTTTTTTTTCTATTAAATTTTAAATATCTGTTGAATTAAAATGTCAAACAAGGCAATTTACATTGCTTTAACAAGGTTCCTTTAGTTTGACCAGGTTCTTTACACTTACTTATCACATTTACTAGAATGGTTCTCTAAAGATCTCCATCCATTCATCCATCCATTTTCTAAGCCGCTTCTCCGTCAGGGTCGTGGGGGGGTGCTGGAGCCTATCCCAGCAGTCTTCGGGCGGAAGGCAGGATACACCCTGGACAGGTCACCAGTCCATCGAAGGGCAGACAGACAGACACAGACAGTCACTCACACCTAGGGGCAATTCAGCATGTCCAATTGGCCTGACTGCATATCTTTGGACTGTGGGAGGAAACCGGAGAACCCAGAGGAAACCCACGCAGACACGGGGAGAACATGCAAACTCCACACAGAGAGGACCCCGGTTGCCCGGCCGGGGAATCTAACCCAGGCCCTCCTTGCTGTGAGGCGACCCACCACACCACCGTGCCGCCCTCTCTAAAGAACTGTCTTATTTGCAATCTTTATTTTTAAGAGCATGTGTAATAGGTGGAAACTACGGAGCTCTGTGGGTGACCTCCCATATAAATTACAATAATGTGTGGCCACGACTTAGTAAAGGTGTGGGAATAAGATCCTAAAGTATGGCCACAACCTAATAAGGCATGGTAATGAGATAATTAAGCCTTGAACACAACTAAAAAAGGAGTGATCTCGTTCGCACACCTTACGAAATTGTGGCCACGACTTGTTCGCACAAGTAAATATGTTGTGGCCACGCATTATTTTAATTTATACAGGATGTCACAGGCAGAGCTGCATAGAAAACAAGTCAGAAACAAAGTCAGTTTTTATTAAATATTTCAAGAGTAAAATATCATCTGTCAGGTGAAAACCTTGTATCTCCAAAGTGGTGTCTTTATAGGAGAAGGGAAAAAGCGTCTTTAACTATGCAATAATGTAATAATGTTTCAAAGTAATTTTGGATCATTTCTCTTGGTCCATTTACCATGATGTGTTCACATAATGCAACGAAAAGCAGGATAAACAACAAAAAATGGAGATGCAAGGTTTTGTCCTGACAGTGATAATAAAATGTATTACAGTTTTGAGGAGTTGTAGATGCAGCACGGACTAAAGTGTCAATTTCTCTCCTTAACGCCACAGTGACACAGACATTAGGGACAGGAATACTGCTGCGAGCCTCAGGGGAAAGAGCACCATCCACCGCTTTGTGATTTATTCTGGAACTTAGTCTGCGACCTCTCTCTGTATCCCCCGGGACCAGAGTCGCTCACAAAGTGACCAGTTTTATTGCAGTGCTGGGAATCAATTATGCTAACAGTTTCTAATGAATGCACTTCAGGGATCCACGGCTGCACTCTTAGCAGTTTCAGCCATTTGCATATTGATGACACAAGGACAGTTCTTGCCAGGCTATGGTGAAATATCTTGCAAATTATGTCTCATAAAAACACATTCACTCAAAATCACTCTTCCTTCCTTCCTGATCACTCCTATACAGCTTCACCAGCTCACATGTGCCCTTAAACCACACATGCTTCTGTAGTCTGAAGTCATCTTCAATTAGACAGCATGATAAGCAATGCTGGAGCATGTCCAGGATTGCCTCTCTGGGGAAGGGATAGATATTGCATGCTTAGGGGGGCAGCCTTTTATAGTATGGAGGTTAAGGGGCACTATAGATGTACTCAGCTATTGGCTAATAGTAGTCTGGCAACATATTCAGCTTTGAGATGCATTAAGGGTTAATGCACATATACGGCGCAAATAATGCTCAGTCACAGTTAAGATTGCTATTAATATTCAATCACTGATAAATAATTTAAGAATTCATAACACTTCAGCAGAGTGGGATTTAAGGTGGACTACAAATAAAAATGGAATTAGGTGGGAGGACAATTTTAAAAGGCTAAATGGGGGCACAAAGAGCTGGGATCACTTTTGAATCTAGACAGCAGGCTAATTTGGTTGAGCAAATAATAAAATACCTTTTCAGGTAGGCTAAACTACAGTGTTTGCTTTTCATTGGCTCTGCTTTATGGTTTGACTGAATCAGAATAACTTCTTAGCCATTTTCACGCACAGAGAGTGAGTGCTTACACACAGACACATAAACTGTATAAGAATATACACAATTGTTACACATTCAGGTGGAGTCCAAGTTAGCAGCCGTACTAAGAGCACAATATGCACATAACTCTGAATAGACAGAGTGCATGCATGCAGTCAGTTATGGGCTGTTGAGCAGAGAGCACAGCATGGTGTGCATTTAGCACATGCAAGAAATGACTTAGCAGCACTCCACATGTAAATACCACCACAGTTAAGAATTTCGCATAATTTAAAAGAAACCATGTCTTGCACTCATGGTTCTGAATCATGGTTCTGAATCATTTTCTAGAAGGAAAATAGGTTTGGAAAATCTGATTGCCACATTTTGTGATCGTAAAAAAATGCTCATGAATACTGAATAACTTTTCCCAGAATTGTGCATCAGACAAATCTCGGAAAATGCAGAAGAAGAATATCAGCTTACCAATGATCTCAGTGAAATCAGTCTTAGCAAGAGGAAGGATGTACTTTATGTGTGTTTGGAGAGATGCCACAGAAAAACCATCTTTGCTTCTCTAAAGAATCTTTTAATCAATAGTTTCTACAACTCCCCATAGCGGTCTTGCAAAGTGGAAATTGACTCAGATGTTTCCCTAAGGGCCAGCACAGTGGCACCCTGGGTAGCGCCTGGGTTTGATTCCCTGCCCAGGCAACCATGGTCCTTTATGTGTGTAGTTTGCATATTCTCTCCATGTCTGGGTTTCCTCCCACAGTCCACTGACATATAGTCAGGCTGATTGGAGATGAATATGTACAGTATGTCTGCCCTGTGATGGAGTGGCGACCTGTCCAGGGTGTTTCATAAGCAGCTTAGATGATGAATGAATGTTTCCACGTAACTCTTACCAGATTAACCAGGACATTGTCGGTCCGCTGTGTAAGGGTGGGAAGGCCGAATAACTACAGTTTTTTTTATATCAAACATTACACACAATGCCACTGTAAAAATAGCATTTCAGCAGAATATTAGCAATAGTATAAATGTTGCTTGTACGTCTATCAAGACGAAATTACAGTTTACTTCCAATTTTGTTATTTTCATTTCCATCAAAGTTACTGAAACAAAAATGCAAGAAGCGAAAACTGAAGGATCTCCAAAACAAGCAGAAATATAATTTAATGGCTTCTGTGAAAAAGTTGAAGTTTAAAGAATCTCCATGTTGTGGGCTGCACAGTTTGAATAAACGACTATGTAGGTTGTGCAGCTCTACAGCAGAGTATTTTTAACTATAAACTCAATCATAGCAAATATTAATTCCAACTTAACTGTTACGTGGCAACAATTAGGTCACATTTGTGGCCGGAGCATGCACAGGTCAATTAAAGCATTTTTCTTTTAATTGTTCCTGCAAGCCATAATAGGAACTATTATTTTTATATACCTACTAACAGGCACCACGGAGTGCATAAATACAGCAGCAGGCAGGCTGACAGACGTATTGAGAAGGTGGCTGCTGGTGATTTGTGGGGTGTGGGAGATAGAGGAGATGGAGGATGTGGAGGATATGGCTTGAGGGCTCTCGTGGGTCCCGGCACTGATGAGGTCTTTCACCTGCGGGCGAGGGAGCGATGCTCACAGGCCTCAGCGGTGCTCTCATTGGGCCCGTCGCCGCCCCGGCTCCTGACATATGTCACTCCCAATCTGTTCAGTGGGAGCGCTTCTCTCTGACATAACCTGTCAGCCATGCGCAGACGGCCACCAACACAAAGCTCTGCGAGCTGCGAGGATGCAACCCACTTCCTGCTAATTGGTGTTTTTGTAATAACACCATCTGTTCTTTAAGAAAGTCAGACTCTGTCTCCAGGAAGACGCACTCTTACAGAATAAATTTATGCACCAAACGAACAATGCATCACTCCTTGGATGCTGCACAGCAACTAGAAACTGCAAACTAGAATCTACAAGCAGTAAGAAAGAAAACAAAGAATAATAAGATAAGATTAGTTCCAAAATGTGCTGTTTCAGCTGCAATTGTTTTCAGAAAACATTTCAGATGACCATCTAATTATACAAATTTAAACAGACAACACACGTTGAAATACAATCTTCCTAAAATCACAGACAAATTTCATCTTAGACGAGTAAGATCAGTGAACAGTCTGAAGCTGTAGGAACAAAAGAAAGAGGTAGATTGCCACCCAGTGGTGCACATTTACACCACTCCCCAACCCACTGAAAGAAAGATAGAAAATAGAAAGAGAAAATATAGATTTTTTACACAGTACAAATCTGCCAACAAAACCACACTGCATTATATTGATTATACTATCAAGCCATCATCCAAAATCTCCCCTTGATTATGCAGTAACTTTAGTATTAAATAGGCAATAACAACGTTGAACAGTTATTAGGCAAAAACTAAAAAATGGTGCCTTAAATGTTGTATTGTAAGTGGACGGATACAGGCACCCTGAACAGGATTGCAGAAAGCAAATGCAGTGGCTGTGTTTTACACAATCTGTTACAGTGGAATCTCCCCTGTTTCAATTCCATGGCTGATTAAGCATGATAATTAAGGTTTTTGGACATTCTCCACAGAGACAGACAGAGCAGCTGGTGACATTCATGCATTTGAAACATAGTGCATCACAATGAATTCCCATTAATTTCAAAGATCACAACGGGTTTTGGCAACGTTACAAAGACAATGAAAGTGCTGCGGCATATTTAAGGTGAAGAACGGTGCAAGCAAATCTCAGGTACCGTAATTCTTGAGTTCTATTTGGGTCAAAATAGCCCATTTAACATTGTTACTTAAAGTGGAAATGTACTAACTTGGTTTGGTTCGGTTTTTCAACTTAAAACTATACCACCCTTCCATATTTGTATTGTAGGGTCATAAGTCTTTATGGGCTAAACGGGGGGATATTATATTATACTATATTATACTATATTATATTATAATATAATATAATATAATATAGTATAATATAGTATAATATAATATAATATAATATAGTATAATATAATATAAAATAAAGAATACATGAATAAATATTATGTTAAATAAATACACTTGAATAATATAATTAAATAAAATAATAAATAGCAATATTTTTTGCCACTGACTCAACCGGAAGTGGCCGTAACTCCAACTCCATGGAAACGGCGCGTAGCGTTCATTTCCCTCAAAGCCAAAAATGAGATCCGCTTCATACAGAAATACTTCAGCCAGATTAGTTTAAAATATTACAAATTAATATTAGTTAGGTAGAGATTTGCTGAGAGTGACCATGAGCCGAACACCCGACGCAAGAGCAAGGTAATTTCTGTGAATTCGTAAATCAGGGAGTAGCTAAGTGAGCGATGCTAACGTTAGCATTGCTGGAGATGTTGATAAACAGCAGCCAGCGGCTAAATCACAGCGAGATAAATACACGACATAAGAACTAGAGGAATGCAGAGTCTGATTTAAATTATCTCAAGCATTTATACCGACGGAATAACTAGTTAGGGAACCTATAAAATAACGAGTTAGGTTAGCTTGCTAGTTAAATAAAGAGCTAAGCTATCATAAATGATTTCTTCTTCCAGTTCCATGCCTGTAGCTGGTAGCCAGCTAACTAGCTAGTTAGTTTACTTCCCATTCGCTGACTAACTTAGCGTAACTGTTCAGATTGCTAACGTTATCTAACTTTGGTGAATTCTGGTTGACTGTTTTTCATTTAGCTAACAGTTTTAGGTTTCAAAAAGATCGAACCTAGTTACGCACCAGCATGTTAGTCGTCTCAGCAAATGTAATAAGCATATCAGATTTTTAAGACATAGATTATAGTTATGTTTCTTCATAACCTCGTAAACAACTCTGAGTTATAGCTAGTACAGTTAATACAGCAGCGCCCTGTTCCCACATTTTCGTTTTTACTCATTGCTCGTTTTTACTCATGTCCTGTTTCATAAAGGGACACACAGACCAAGCAGATCCAGGAGAGCATCACCCATGTGGAGAAACACTTTGGAGAGTTGTGTCAACTTTTTGCAGCATATGTGCGTAAAACTGCCCGGCTGAGGGACAAAGCTGATGTGCTGGTCAGGCAGATAAGCCTTTATGCAGACACAGAAACGCCAAACCTAAAAAATGGATTGAAGAATTTTGCAGACCAACTTGCCAAGATTCAGGATTATCGCCAAGCAGAGGTGTGTTAAAAACATCAAACTTTAATGAAACCAATGTATGGGTCATGTTAACTTTTTTGTATGATCTGTTAGAAAAAGACTGTATTCTTTATCAGATCGGACATTTCCAATTTCTAACTGTTACTCACAGGTGGAAAGACTTGAAGCTAAAGTCGTCGAGCCTTTGAAAGGCTATGGTACTGTTGTGAAAATGAAAAGGGTAAGTTTAAGGATTTTCCAAGTATGCCTTAATGTCCTAAAGGTAGGTTGGTATTACACTTTGTCTACAGTCATCAAGCACATATAGTACATCTTGTATTACTCTTAGCAATCACATGAGGGCAGCATTACATTGTTCTGGTCTTCATATTCTCAGGCTGTGTGTGCACAGATTGTTGTTCTTCACTCACAGCCCTGGGTGGCCGGGCAGCACTGCTGTGTGGTTTTCTCTGTTCAAATGAGGGTTTGGATTGTATCACTGGCCAGTATTTATCATGTAAACACAACAGAAATTCAGTACCTGTTAAGGCATGTTCCTGACAGTTGATGCTTGAATCTAGAGGTTTGCCATTTTATGGAGCAGTAGTGGTTCAATTTAGGGAGTAGTAATGGTTCATTTTAGTGAGCAATATTGTAAATATTAGGGAGTGATATTAGGTCATTTTAGGGAGTGGTATTGGTGAATATTAGAGAGTAGCATTGATGAATTTTAAGGACTACAAACACACACACACACTCATTGGGCAGAAGGCAGGAAACACCCTAAACGGGTCACCAGTCCATCGCAGGGCATTTTTGGGGGCTAGTACTGGTGAATTATAGAGAATAGTGCTGGTGAATATAAAAGGGTGGTATTGATTAATTTTAGGGAGTAGTCTTAGTGAATTTTTGAGAGTAGTATTGGTGAATTATAGGGAGTAGTCATTGGTGGATTTTAGAGAGAAGTATTGGAGAATATTAGGGACTAGTAGTGGTACATATTATGGGGTAGTATTGATGAATTTTAGGGAGGAGTCATTGTTCATTTTTGTATTATTGGTGAATATTCAGGAGTCATATTGGTGAATTTTAGGGAGTAACATTGGTGAATTTTAAGAAATAATATTGGTGAATTTAGGGAGTAGTATTTGTGAGTTTTGGGGAGTAGCCAATCGTGCATTTTAGACAGTAGTATCAGTGAATGTTAGAGAGTAATATTTGTGAATATTAGGAAATAGTATTGGGGAATTTTAGGAAATGAAATTGGTGAATTTTAGGGAGTAGTCATTGGTGGATTTTAGAAAGTGGTATTGGTGAATTTTAGGGAGCAGTCATTGTGTATTTTAAGGACTAGTGTTGGTGAATTTTAGGGAGTAGTAGTAGTGAATTTTAGGGAGTAGTCATTGGGGAATTCTTGGGAGTAATAGTGGTGAATGTTAGGGAGTATTAGTGGTGGACATTAGGGAGTAGTCATTGGGGAATTCTTGGGAGTAATAGTGGTGAATGTTAGGGAGTATTAGTGGTGGACATTAGGGAGTAGTCATTGGTGGATTCTTGGGAGTAATAGTGGTGAATGTTAGGGAGTATTAGTGGTGGACATTAGGGAGTAGTCATTGGTGGATTTTAGGGAGTAGTATTGTTGAATATTATGGAGCAGTCATTGTTGAATTTTACGGTGTAGTATTGGTGAATATTAGGGAGTATTATTGGTGAGTATTAGGGAGTAGTCATTGGTGGATCTTAGGAATATTATGTAATTGTGCTTAAATTGCTAACTTACACTACCAACACAAGATATCCCCAGTATCCTGGGAGATGCCCCCTTTTCTGTCACAGCAAGTCCCAGAAAATACTGAAGTTCTGTTTGGACTCATTTTACTCAGTTATACATTTTTGTAAATGTAAAACAGTTGCATTTTTGTTGCATTTGTGAACAAGAGTCCTG
This sequence comes from Pygocentrus nattereri, assembly GCF_015220715.1. Classification (NCBI taxonomy): domain Eukaryota; kingdom Metazoa; phylum Chordata; class Actinopteri; order Characiformes; family Serrasalmidae; genus Pygocentrus; species Pygocentrus nattereri. The sequence goes on from NC_051237.1 coordinate 4,465,682, forward strand.
CGATAGCTTTGTGAAATTCCGTGTATGATTGAACTCGATGAGTAAGTGAATTCAGTGTCTCTATTTGAAATTGGATTTGGGGAAGAACTTTTCATTTGTATTTGTTCAAGACCTATCAGTTCAATAATGTTTGCCATTTATGTGACAAAAGTATACTTTCCCCTAAATATTGAGAAAGTGAAGTGGAGATTATTGCTTTCTATATATTGCTATACATTTCTTACACTAGTGATGATGAAAAGGTGAATATATGTCTTATTATAATAAACTTCTAGTCTAGCCCTTTTGAGCCCACATATTAGGTGAGCATAGTTATTGAGATAAAAGTAAATGTTTTTGGCCTTTGTCACCGTAACATTTTGCCTGTAACACATCAGCATGTTTGCATGTTTTCTCTTGTCATGTTTTGCCTGCTACATTGATTTGTGGTAGCTCTGTTTTTTGGTGAAGTGAACTGCATATTGTAATTTGTATGTACATTTAGAAACTTATATACCACGCACTTTCGATTTGGTGAGGTCTTAAGATGTGAGAGAAGGCAATCATAGTTCTGTTATTTGTGTTTAACATGAGACACAATCAAAAATATTCTGTGCTTTATATTTACATTCATCTTTTCACCATCTAGCTAGTGTAAAAATTTGGACTTCATTGTCCCAGTACTTATATAGGCATTGTATATTTTGTTATTAACCACAGTATGAAAAGTACTTGCATAGTATTTCCATCTGTTCAGAAAAAAACACTTTCTTGTCTTGTTTAAAGCATTTGATGAAAGTCATACTGAGCATGAATATGAGAACTTGTTTCCATCACTTTTTTTCCCCCCTCCTCATTCCTCATACCTTCCTTCAACCCGCAGACAGACCTGAAGCTGACCCAAAACGCTAGGAACCGAGAGGCAAAGCAGATGCAGCAGCTGGAGAGAATGAGACAGAGAAACCCCTCAGACAGGCAGATCATTGTATCCTTCCTGTCTGCTCTCTTCTACTCCAAATCTTCTTGTTTACACCTTAGTGGGTTTTACAGGTTTAGACTTGTACTGCACGGACCCGGTATTCCCCAACAAACTAAACCTCAAAACTGAATTGATTTGCCACACCTGTTTATCATGAGAGTAAAAAAGACAATAGAAACATCAGATTATAGTTAGAAATGTTCCCCTCTATTGACTTTAAACCTCCTTTAGACTACTTAGATCACTTCTTCCATGATTTCATTGCTTTAATGTGCACAGTGAGGACATTGAGCTTTGAAAGGTGTCAGGTGGTATGAATGGTGTTGGCTGTGATGAAATTTAAAACGACTTTAGTTCATTTGCCACAAGAGTTTTATTGAAAAACAGCAATATGAGCTTTTTGCTTGAACATTCAAGACAACTTGAGGTCATTAAGTAAGAGTTGCAGAAGCATTGTAACATATCGTCAGACTTTCCTAGTTTACTTTTCACAGCTTAGTTATAGAAACACTTCAGAGGGTTGAATATTTTGCTGTACTTGGACTATGACATTTGTTTATTGAAAAAAAAGTAAATTAAACTGTAATAATAATAGACTTGTGTTGAACATTGTACTCAATTTGCTTTCTTAACAGTCTGTTACAGTCACAGGTGGGCCATCAAACTCTGTATTTTACATTTCTTCATAACTCTCAATTTGTATGACTGCATAATTACTGTGAGACACTTCTTTATAGCAGTTTAACACTTCTCACTGGGGTGATTTCCCATCATGAAGTTCCACAGTAAATGAACAGACTGCTCTGAACAGTTTGTTCCCGACATCGTGAGTTTCACTTGTGTCGTGACAGGCTGAGAGTGAACTCCAGAGAGCCACAATGGACGCTACACGCACGACTCGCCAACTGGAGGAGACAATAGACGTGTTTGAAAAGCAGAAAATTCAAGATATCAAGGTTACTGAGATTGCACAATTTACTGGTTGTGTGGCAAAAGCATTACATCATTTTGAGATGTAGCCTACATTTTAAGCCATTATTATGTCTAAGCTGCTGTACTTCATAGAATGTGAAACTCACTTTTAAATATTCAAAGATTCCCCTGTTCACCTTCATGAATATTAATCCTTCTGTGTTCTTTTCTGCCATACAGAAAGTATTTGGGGAGTTTGTGACCATAGAGATGATGTTCCATGCCAAAGCTTTGGAGGTGTATACAACTGCCTATCAGCACATCCAGAATGTGGATGAGGAGGGAGATCTAGAGGTGTGCACCCATTCTGTTTCAACACTACTGAACAGGCTCTCCTCAACCGCGTTCTGCCACCCTGATGGACTGTCTAATATCTGTTCTGTTCTGCTCCATTTCTCTCTAATAGAAATGTCATTACGACACTGAATGTCTTGCTTCCTGGAACGCAGTCGCTTTCATAGTCCCTGCTATGTAACAGTTTGAAAGGCATCTTGAAAAACATGCTTGGCCTAGCAGTTGGGAGAGGAATTTTCTTTTTGGCAAATAGTTTTATTCCTGATATCTTGACCTGCCAAAACGAGCTTTGTTCTTGTCTAACTTGACTACTCCCAGGTCTTGCATGCCATTCTGGCCTTTTAAAAAAAAAAAAATTTAAACTTTGCTTTACAGTTAAATCATGGGAACTGTAGTTATGTTATGACACGCTTATTATAGGCAAGTCATGTGTAATCACCATAACCAGCAATATGTAATAGAGGCTAATAAAATGAGAAGTTGAAAAAAATGACCTTGAGAGATAACTTGCATACAGAGCAGTGAGTTAGGGCTGTGCCTGAAGCATTCTTACTGCTAAATGTTTTGCCTGTCTCTCTACCTTTTTGTTCCAACATTACATCAGTTTTAAAGGGGCATAGCAATTCAAACTAACCTCTAGCTGATGTGTCAGTTTATTGCCACAGCCAGTCATTTTGTATTTTCCTATACTGAGTAGAACAACAGAACAGCTGTTGGCGTGTAACACAATTATATTAGAAGTCAAGGAGTTGGGCTGTTATTTTTTAAGTATGAGGAAATTATTTTCCATGGTAAACATCCTTCAGCATAGACTAATATAAACGCTTGGTTTAATATTGATAGAACTTTAGTTTTGCCAGATGAGATGTAGTCCATCGCTCCTCTGATTGTCTTTGCAGGTGTTCAGGAGCACGCTGCACCCCCCAGACTATCAGTCCCGCTTAGAGATAGTCCGTGCTAATTCTAAAACTTCCTTGAATCGGACTGGCACATCCATGAGTAAATCGGGGACCTTACAGGTGAGTTTTATTCAAAACTATTTATTCACATTCACACTCACAGGGAACATTCTTACTGTTATAAATTGTTTTACACTTGTTTTTGTTCATAAAACTATTCTTTTATTCATTTGAAGGTGTAAATAGCAATAAAATTATTGCCTCTCATAAAGCACTGATAAATTTATATTGGAAAGCTTCCTGTAATCAGCTCAGTTGCTACTTTTAGCATTTTCATTTCCCTGTGCATTAAACTGGGGTCATATTTGCACAGTATTAAAGGAATGTCAGCAGTGGCTCTGCCAAATCTGTCACAGATTTGTGACTGGCATAGTGTGTAATATTTATATCACCAGACCTCCCTTTAATTTGTGCAAATAATACATTTTATGATACTAAACTGGGTTAAGACCGAAAATGCATGGCTAATAATTCACCATGTAACTGTTACATAACCAGTTCCAAAAAGCTGAGACAGTAAGGTAAGTACAAATAAAAACAAAGTTTTTTGTAAACTGACTTTTACAGGTGTTCAGTTGAAAACACAAAGAAGAGATTATGTAATATTATACTATACACACCTGCTTCTAATACTCCAACCCCCCTTAAAGCCTTCATTACCTGGATCAGGTATGTTTGATTATGACTGGAGCTAAACCGTGCAGGATGGAAGATCTACAAGACCGGGATTGGGCACGACTGTACTGTACCATATGAACTCCATTTATTTTTATAAATATATGCTAATCCTAAATTTGATGCTTGCAATATATTCCAAAAAGGTTGGGACAGGAGCAATGCAAGACTGAGAAATTAGAAACATCTGTTTTGGAATCGTCCACAGGTGAACAGGTAAACGGTGTGGTTTTCAAGGAATTCTGGGCTTTTCATTTTTACAGTTCAAAATGTTATTATACAGGGAGATTCACTCGAAAGAGGCCCTGAATATTCTGTTGTAACTCATGTTATGATGAAGCAGTCTGAACCAAAAAATGTGCTACATACCTTGACGTATGTGTGATTGATTGCATTACATGCAATGCTGGAACTGATCTTTGTTTTCTGCCAGACACATGATGGGGTACGGGGGTCTGCACCCGGAAGTTGCAGAGGTTAAACGTTGCAATGGCTGTCTGGCGCCTACCTCATCGCTCCAATACAGAGGCATCTCAGCTTGTTCGAAGCACAATATACTGAGGAGCTCATTGCATGTTTAATTCAGATTGATTCGTCCTAGAGAGAGTTATTACACAATATTAGGGGCTTCTTTCGAGTGAATATCCCTGTATTGTACAAATAAATACATGCATAAAGAGAAAGGCAAAAAAACAACATTAAATCCCTCTTCAATCCTGAAGATGACATCGCATTAATAACCAAGATATTTCTATAATGAATTGAATCATGTGGGCTTGAGAGTACTTCAGAAAACATTCATTGTTGGTAAACGCAGTCCGTCACTGCATCTACAAATGCAAGAAAAGGCTCTATTATCCAAAAAGCAGAAGCCATATATCAACAACATCCTGAAATGCCCTGACTACTCTGGGCTAAATCTCATCTGAAATGGTCTGACTCAAAGTGGAAACGTATGCTGATGATTCCCCCTTAAAATATTTTTGGAAATAATGGCTATTGCATTCTCAGGGCCAAAAAGGGAAAGGACTATCTCATTTGTTACCAACACAAAGTTCAAAAGCCATTGTCTGCTATTGTATGGGGACATGATAGTACCAAAGCATTGGTAAATTGCACATCAGTGAAGGTACCACTTATGATTAAAGGTACATAAGCATTTTTGAGCAACATATGCTGCCTTCTAGACAATGTCTTTTTCAAGGACGTAGCAGCTAGTTTCAGCAAGATGGCTCCAAACCATATTATTTATTTGTTACAACAGCGTAGCTTCATATTTAAAGAGTGCAGGTGCAAGACTTGCCTTTTTCAAATGTATACAGGTCAAAGGGATTTGCATATAAAGCTGTTTTTATTTACATTTTTCCTACCAGTTTTTTTTAATTGAGTCTGCTTGGTTCTGCTATTGTGAATTTAATGGATTGTTGTTTGGACAGACTGCATATACTGCAGATAAGCAGTTTTGTTGAAATGTAAGTAATTATTAAGCTTTTACAGTGAAACTGCAACATTAAAAAAAAGTTAATAAATTTAGCAGTCTTCTCAAAAGAGCTTCCGAGTGTAATAACGGACTGTTTAAAGGTCTAAATTCGATCTTTGCCTGTGAAAGTTATTTCTGATGTAGCCCTATACTAGTTTCCATTTAAATGAAAAAAAAAAATACTTACAGACGATGATTGGTGTGGAGAGTAATATTATTGTTTATTTATACTGTTTATGCTGAATCCATCATGTCAGACAATTAAAATGAATAGCTGGTTAAGGCTTCCAATGCAAATTTGTTAATCTATGTTTAAAATTTCAACCCCAATTCCAATGAAGTTGGGACGTTGTGTAAAACATAAATAAAATCAGAATACGATGGTTTGCAAATCCTTTTCAACCTATATTCAATTGAATACACTACAAAGACAAGATATTTAATGTTCAAATGGATAAACCTTGTTTTTTGCAAATATTCACTCATTTTGAATTTGATGCCTGCAACACGTTCCAAAGAAGTTGGGACAGGGGCGTGTTTCCCACTGTGTTACATCACCTTTCCTTTTAACAACACTCAATAAGCATTTGGGAACTGAGGACACTAATTGTTGAAGTTTTGTAGGTGGAATTCTTTCCCATTCTTGCTTGATGTACAACTTCAGTTGCTCAACAGTCCGGGGGGCTCCGCTGTCGTATTTTGCGCCTCATAATGCGCCACACATTTTCAATGGTAGACGGTCTGGACCGCAGGCAGGCCAGTCTAGCACCCGCACTCTTTTACTATGAAGCCACGCTGTTGTAACACGTGCAGAATGTGGCTTGGCATCGTCTTGCTGAAATAAGCAGGACGTCCTTGAAAAAGACGTTGCTTGGATGGCAGCAGATGTTGCTCCAAAACCTGTATGTACCTTTCAGCATTAATGGTGCCTTCACAGATGTGCCAGTTACCCCTGCCATGGGCTCTAACACACCCCCACACCATCAGAGATGCTGGCTTTTGAACTTTGTGCTGATCACAATCCAGACAGTCCTTTTCCTCTTTGGCCCGGAGGACACGACGTCCATGATTTCCAAAAACAATTTGAAATGTGGACGCATCAGACCACAGGACACTTTTCCACTTTGCGTCAGTCCATCTCAGATGAGCTCAGGCCCAGAGAAGCCGGCGGTGTTTCTGGGTGTTGTTGATATGTGGCTTTCGCTTTGCATGGCAGAGTTTTAACTTGCACTTGTAGATGGAGCGACGAACTGTGTTCACTGACGATGGTTTTCTGAAGTGTTCCTGAGCCCATGTATTAACATCCGTTACAGAATGATGTCAGTTTTTAATGCAGTGCTGCCTGAGGGATCGAAGGTCACGGGCATTCAGTGTTGTTTTTCTGTCTTGCCGCTTACTTGCAGAGATTTTTCCAGATTCTCTGAATCTTTTGATGATATTATGGACTGTAGATGATGAAATCCCTAAAGAAATGTTATTCTTTAACTGTTGGATTATTTGCTCACGCGGTTGTTCACAAAGTGGTGATCCTTGCTTGTGAACGACTGAGCCTTTCAGGGATGCTCCCTTTATACCCAATCATGATACTCACCTGTTTCCAATTAACCTGTTCACCTGTGGAATGTTCCAAACATTCCAAACAGTGTTTTTTGAGCATTCCTCAACTTTCCTAGTCTTTTGTTGCCCCTGTCCCAACTTCTTTGGAACGTGTTGCAGGCATCAAATTCAAAAAGAGTGAATATTTGCAAAAAACAAAGTTTATCCGTTTGAACATTAAATATCTTGTATTTGTAGTGTATTCAATTGAATATAGGTTGAAAAGGATTTGCAAATCATCGTATTCTGTTTTTATTTATGTTTTACACAACACCCCAACTTCACTGGAATTGGGGTTGTAAGTGGTGCAACACAACCCGATTTAAAATAAAACCCAGATTAACAAATCCTTGATTAGCTCTAAAGTCTGTTTAATTTAAACTTTGTTGGAGCATGATTAATGACTTAAAACTGCTTTTTTAAGTCTGGTATGGTTGTTCAATTTAATATTGCACTTTCCCAACTTGCAATAGATAATTGTGGAATGCACCTGTTGTATGTTTTAATTTGCAGTTTTTGTCACTCTTTTGTTGTGCTAAACCTGTGACGCTATACCGAAATCATGACAGCAACTTTGAAAACCGAGAAGGATTATTAAAATTGGTCATAAATTAACACTGGTGTACAGTGAGCCACTCAGGGGTTTAGGACAGGCAAACTAAATGCTAGTTAAAATTGAGCATATACCTTTAGAAGTGCACTCATTAATACAGTAGATACCGTACAGAAGTGTGTAGTTTGGGACACGGCATCAGATCAGCCAGTGCAACATGTCCCACAGCTTTGCTTTGCTGCATGTTAGCTGCAAACTAAGGATGCATTTGTTGAGGTACATTAATGCATTTTTCGAGGTCAGCTGATGTTGGTTTCATATTCGCCACCTTTCATAATTTGTTGTGTGTTTATGGCACCTCAGTGTAAATGCAGCACAGCGAATAAGAAGCTAACTTCAGCTTTAGCTGTGTATATGAGTTTACTGTTTGAGAACTTTGGCAGCTTTGGTTGGCCACCTTTATTAGTTTTTGTACAATCTCACGGATTGGAATGTTCTGAACTCTGGAGAAATTCAAGCTATACGGATCCAGTCCACCAATCTAGGTAATCTTCTCCTTGTAGTGTTTTCCTTGTACTGTGTTCTGGAAACAGCATCTAAGTATCTGCTTGTCTTTTTATGTTTTCCATGGTCATTCTGACATATTTTGCTTTTGGTCTTCAGCCGCATGCAGGATTGTACCTACAGTAACATTGGTGAGACAAAGCTTGCCTACCAACATGGCAAAGTGGGTCCTCTTAAGTATGCAGTTAAATACTATTAATCAGGTGTGGGTACCTCCAACCATGTACCTGTAGATCACTCATTATGACCTCAAGCTTGTTACTTTAACAAGAACTACATATTCTGTTCTCTGAAACAGTCAAGGACTCCAAAAGCACAGAGGAAAAGGGATGAGGAGGATGATGAGGATGGTGATGAGGAAGAGGATGAAGATGAGGATGATGATTTGGAGGATGTTACAGATGATGAGAATTAACCTGAGTATTCAGCATGAACTTAAATCTGGCGTTACAGTGTTTTACAACGTTGTGATTTAGTATTTTATACAGTGATCTTACATTAAACTCATAAAATAAAACTCTGTTTATATAACCAGCAGTAATTATTGTTATTATTTGCTAGAGTAGTACATGTAAAGTTTTTTGTAAATATTTTTTATATGAATCTTAGAATGATATTAGGTAATAGTTTGGCTGTTGTTGTGAAAAGGACCAAAAGTATTTGAGTGACTAAAATGATTTTTCTAATTTCTCTTGCATGATGTGCTAACATTTCTGGTTCCTGGCCACATGATGTTGGACAGTGTTAAAACTTCATGGGGAATTCTACTGATTTTTCTAAACTGCTGCATATTTAAATTGTTAAGATGTAGTTATTAAGTCATTCAGAGCGATTTGATGTGAAATGCTCCAGAGCTTGCAACTCTTTAGACATCTGGTTCCTATAACCACCACTGTGAGCAATTCTTACTCAATAAATTTCTCTAGAATGGAGCATTATACTCCAAAATATTCTGAATGAGTTTGTTTACATCTTAAACACTTAATTATGCAAAAATGTAGACAAATCATTGAAGTTTCCCTCAAATGCCTTATAAAATGTCAAGCAACCAAATAAACCGGTTTTGTATGCTATTTTATGGATTATGTGGAATTTTTTTACAGATGCGTGTGCATCCTCATGCACATCTATTACTCAGAAAGAGATGTGTTTGTCTTGAGAACATGAGTAACAGAGACGCCTCAGTGTCAATACAGCCATGCACAATATAGTGACGGTATATGCTGTCGCCATGGTGGAGCCTGACCCACCCAGAGCTGTGCGTCATTGTGTCATGACTTTCATGTCAGTCATGCATTAGTCAGGCACAGCTATCCGGAGCTGCTGGTGAAATCGGGACTTGCTCTTTCCCCTCATGCCCTTCCCTATGACACACACTCTCATGACCGCAGATTGGGAGATTTGATTAATATGCAGTGTTTGATCTTGCAGCATACAGAGACGGAAGTCTATTGTAAGTCTTACAAAATATTGCAGTTTTGTATGTATGCTTTTACATGGTCATTGTTGCTGCTACGACCTGCAGTGTCCTTTGGGATTAACCTATGCGGTGTGCTATAGTGAGGTCCTTAATGTCAGTGGCGTATTGCGTAGTCAAATAGAATATGCATGTTCAAACGTGCGTGCGAGAGAAGAAAAGGCAGACAAAGAGAGGCCGACCTTTGATGCAGTGACTCATCGACACTACATATGTGTGTGAGAGGCTAAGAGTGATCGACTGAATGAGTCACTAAAGTCTGCCCATCAAATACTGCCCTACAGCCTGCATTAGGTATTTCACAGAGTGATTGGTGGTCAGTTTGGAGAGACTGTTGGAAACAAGCAAGAGTGTTCAATTGAGGTCAGGTTAAATAAGAGCAATTACCACTAGTGATTATACACAGTAGACCTGTTTTCCATTGATGCTGTGCAGTAGCCTCAAGTGGACATGATTTATTATTTTGTTTTTCATTTATTTATTTATTTTACTTGCTGTTTTTTTACTGCCTGACAAAGGCTTTTTGAAATGTTAGAGCCCATTAGGTTGTGTGTGTGTGTGTTTTTGTTTTTGTCAGTTCACAATAACAAAGACTAAGCAGGTTTACTGTAATATATTGGTTTTTCAGGCAGCCCATTTGTGAATATGCTGCCTTTTGTATAAAACCACAGTTCATGTCTGCAATTCCCTTGTTGGATAAACTCATCAGCACTCAAATCTTTTATGTGTTTAAACCAGCTTTGAGGCAAAATAGTTCCAATATGTTTCTTTAACAATGGTTTGGAGGAAAATTGGTCAGTTGTGAAGCTGTTCAGTGTTCTGAAATATGACCTATAGAATTAGCAGTTAGCTGTTTGTGCTTTGATTTTGAATGCTTATGTAATGTATGTTATTGCGTAAATGAGTCCAGAAAACTCCCTAATTGTATAACTACCAGTTCTACAGCTTGCTTGAGTTGCTTTCAGTGAATCATTCCTATCACAAGGGGGCATTGCAAAGTAAAATCTGTCTCTTCAAGGGTCCTTGTGTGAAATACCAATCAGCACTGGAGTTGGAATTATAAAAGAATGCCTACTGCAAACATTTGCAATTGCAAAGAAATCATAGGCAAGACGTAAAGCAAGCCTTCACTTTTTTGGGAGAGTGACAGTGCTTTGTAAGAGCTTACGTGCCAGAGGTGGTTTCAAGGTCTATATTTAGACAAACCTCAGTCTTTTGTGACGGATACACCTGCATGAGTTACTCCATCCACTTAATGGTTTAAAGTTAGGCCAATACGTCCAAAGGCAGGGATTCCTTCCTCATCCTCTGACTCATCTTTACAGACGCTTTAATAGGAACTAGTGTTTGGTTTCATTAAAAAAACAAAAATGGGGTGTGTCCCCCTGAGTCACTAATGGTGTTAGTGATAGAGACAGAGAACACTATACACAGTCTCTCCACTCTGGCTCACTCCTCTGTACTGGCAGGCAGACGGGTGCTACTACTGTCATTACAGGAACAAATCTGCTCCATTCTGTTGGTTTTATAACTTCGCCAGCAAAATGCCAAGTAATTGCATCATATCAAGATAGAAAGCAGTTGGAGTTCATTTTTTATGTAGGTTAGGCCTTTAAGGACCAGAGCCATGCAGAGAGAAGAACAAAAAGAAGATATTTTTAAAAATGTATTTCTATTATGGCTTTGTTACAGCCAAGGTCCCTTTGTAAAACACACACATAAAGAAGCAATTGCACAAAGAAAAGGATGATATGACTGGACTGTAAGAGATTACAGTTCTCTTCTAACACACCGAATTCAACTGTAATGGCCTAGATGAAGGTCTTCATTAGCTGATGGTTTGAATCAGCTGTATTTGATTTTTCAACAGCATCAACACTTTGGACAACCCCTCTCACTCCTCTCAGGGACAATTTACCCTCCTGTCATCTAGCAGAAGGTACCATAGCATCCGTTCCACCACCAGAGTCTGCAACAGTTTCTTCCCTGAGGCAGTCAGATCACTGAGCACATCGATGCCCCTAGATCCTTTCCAATATCCTCCATACGCTTAATAAAAGATAGTTCTTCAAAGGTTCTTTAGTAAAGAAAACGGTTCTATAAAAAAACATGAACACTCAAGAAACCCTTTGCATGAATAAATAGTTCTTTGCATCAAGAAAGGGTCCTTCAGACTGATGGAGATTGCACTGTAGATGGTTCAATATCGAACCTTCTTAAAAAGGACTCTTGAACCCTTTTCAAAAAGGTTTTATATAAAAGCATCTACAGCACATTCTGAAGAACGCTTTAGTCATGCAAAGGGTTCTTTGAGTGTTCCTCTTTATAGAACCATTTTCTTTACTAACGAACCTTGAAAGAAGCATCTTTTTAAGAGTGTAGATTGATCACACATCCCTTTACCATCACTGCACACCTGCACTTTAAATTCTTTAATGGCCTTAATGCTGCTATGAGACCTCAATGTTGCTGTAAAGTTACAGTTGACGATGTTTGCATAAGATTGGTCAAGTTGCTTTAATGCTAATGTGCCCATTCGTATATATTGTTTTGTTGTCCTGTCTAGTATTTTGTATTTATATTCATAGTTCTGTATATTTATGTCCGGTGTATTTCCTCACTTTTTGTACAAATATATATATAAATTTGATTGAGGCATAATAATAAAGACCACATGACTTGACTTAGCTTGACAGTCCTGGAAACCCACTGCCCTGGACAATGATGTGTCATGTTATCAGTAATTATCATGACAGATGCTGTAATGTGACAATGTTATATTGCTGAGCAGAATCTGTCATCACAACTCTTGGCATCACATTATATCTGCCATAATATGTTTATGGCATGGTTATGCCACTGTTATGTAGTAGGGCTCATTGAAAGTGTTATCACTAATTACTGTTTCTAATGTTTGGAAAAACATTATTCTATCCAATGAGAACTGTAATCTGAACTGAGCTCATTTCTCATCAACAAGCCTAAATTTAGAGTGTTATTGATTTTAAAATAATATTTATTTTGTATGTGCATGAAATGTTACACTGTTAGCATACATCGAATATAGGTTTTGTTATGCAATTGTGTTGATGTTACCATGGCACCACATTTATTGCAGTTGTTTCCAACCTGGATAATTTGATCAGTTCCAATAACACAGTCCAGCTCTGTAGGATTACATTTTAAATGCAAAACTCAAAGCTATGTAGCAGCTCTAAAGCACAATTTCTCACAATTGAAAGGGATTTTTGCCAGTGCTCAGTAAAGCTTGTCTATTGGCAACAATTGCTATGAATGAACATATTTTTGGGTTGAGCATGGACAGGTAACATATCAGTTTAACATGTAAGACTTTCAAGTGGGATCAAAAAAATCTCCAACCTTGTTATCCCCTGGAATCAAATAGGCTGATTTTAGTGTCCTCTGTTTTGACTGGCTGTCTTGCATTGTGCTTCATTCCAGACTAAAATACTGTATATAACTTCAACATAAGGTGGTAGAGCTGAGCTGCAATAGGCTGAATAGGGTGATATGAAATTGCATAGGATTTTGATATCACAAAAACAAAACTTCAAAATGACCTGTTTTTGCTGATTAATTTTTAATATATGGTCTGTATGGACATTTTGAATCATTAACCATGGTTACACACAACATCAAACTAAAAAAGTGAAGACTGTTTTTTTCTTTATTTAGGCCCTTTAATCATTTGACATGCCCTAAAAGGAGGCAGACTCTATGAGCAAGGTTGTTCTCATGTTACAGTTGCCAATCTCTGTCACCCAGTGGTTGTTTTTGTTAATGGTTTCGACATCCACCTCCAAAGGCAGAGCGGCTGAAACGGAGAGAGCATTGCGCAAATGCTTATCTGATACAATCTGTCAGTGAGGCCTTGAGGTCATAAGCTCCGTGTTGGCGGAAACGACGAACCAGGCATTTTCTTGCATTGGCCGTGACCCAGCCAGCTGCACAGCAGCAGCAGCAGCAGCTCAGAAATGTGTGTGTCTGACAGAGAGATGGAGAGTTTTTACTTGTAGCTGTGAAGTGTTTGCTTGGCACACACAGACTCCTTATCCTTTCATGTTTATCTGCTTAAGACGCTGGATTATCTTTGTCAAGCTGAGTCAGTGGAGAAGCATGATGCATGGCATTCAGCACATGCATGCTGCTCCAGACAGCAAGCAATGTCCAGTGGCTCTGTTTCTTGAGGAAAAGCATAGGCTTCAAAAAATCTGAGCTGAAATTTAACACCAAAAAAAAAAAACTGAAATCCAAACCCACAAAGTACAGCAGATCACCAAAGTAAACCCGCCAGGTTTCATAAGGTCTGAGAAATGACGGGAAAATGAGAAGGTGACAGCGACCTGTGAGAGAATGACCTCAGCCAGGGAAAATGCAGCAAGCTATCAACTGACACTCATCTCTGAACTCACATCAGAAATTTCTTGTTTGAGTGTGTAGAGTGGTGGAAGAATATCGATTCTCACAAAGTGACATAAACGGATGTACTTTTGCATTACATTCTTTGACAGTAGGTTGGCTGTAGGTCTTATTTTTCTTAGCGTCAAAGGCAACATCAACACAATCAAAATGAAAATTCTGGTTTGTTTGCTTTTTTTGCATTTTGAGCTGGGGTCTGTCTTATCTTGCTAACTTCCTTATCTTACTAACCTTGTTCAGTCTAGCCCTGGATTGTCTGCCTCATTACAGGGAATCACTTTTAAGCTGGATACACCTTTTTTGCAGAAGAAGCAAATCATACAACATAGCTATAAAGAATATAATGCAATTACTACTCCACTAAGCTCTAACTTGGCAGCAGTGGAGACAGCATTGCTTTTATTGTTATAAATTAAAAAAAGCTGCACAACTCATGATTCACATGATTGGCTATACATCATAAACATCACACTTTCATGTGCATGAAGATAAATCATGGCTTGAATAGTAACAGAGGAAGGTGCTAACCATCTTTGTAAACTGAGTTAATGACAGGTCCATAGGTTTTGCAAAGTTGAAAATTATTCATGAACGAAGTCAGGGATCCTGAATATGTAAGAAAGGGTCCTGCTCTATAGACAAACTTCAGCCCTGTGACACCACATAGAAGCATAACTCTGCTGGCAGCCTTCTTTTTCTTTCGGCTGCTCCCTTTAGGGGTCGCCACAGAGGATCATCTGCCTCCATCTTGCCCTATCTGGCAGCCAATTAGAGTAAATCTCACTAAGGCTCTTCACACCTGTACAAGTTGTCCTTGTTTCTCTCTGCAATGTTCCTCTCTCTTTTAATAACACACTAAAAACAAGGTGACCTATAATGCGTAGCCATAAAAAAGCTGCAGCCTGATGTAACAAGACTTTCTTTCCAAGCGTTTTAGAGTCTCAGAGGTGTGTATTCACACGGGCTAATCACAACATCCAGGCTTATAGGCTTGAAGAAAACCAGTGATTTCAAAATACAAATGAGAAGAGTGGGCCTCAGCTACAGCTCTTTGGTTAGTAAATCAGAACAGTAAATATTAGTGTTATTAATTCATTTTAAGCCTTTATTATCGTTAGGGGTGTTAACAGTTTTTAGAAAAGCAAATTTATCCATCTCCATACATTTACTGTCTATTGTCTGTTGACCACACAGGCTTTCTAACACAGGATTAGAAGCCTGTTTCCTGAAAGGCTCCCAGCACTGCTCTAAAAACTCATCTAAATGATCCAACCTTTGAATCAGGTGCATTAATGCAGGATGAACTAGTATTGCTGGGGCCTCTACATCTGTAGGGATTCTTCAGTAGTGCCCATACTATACTAATCCTGATCTTTAGGGCTGGACTAATTAACCAGGTGGCAAAAAGTGTTGGTCCTGTCATCAGGTGATCATTAGTTAGATCCCCATCAATGTCACAGCCATCTGTGGCTTTCTCACTCTCTCTAGGTGGGTAAGGTGGCCCTCCTATTCCCCCATTTCTCAGCATGACACTACCCAATGTACTTTTAATTCTCTAAAGAACCTTTCATAGTTCTAGAGAAGTGGATCTCAGTTGGGTTCTCAGGACCCCCCCAAATGGTCCAGATTATTGCACTACCCCTTTTCATTGTAAGTTGGTTGGAGCAACACTGTGGACCATCTAAGGGCCTTGAGGACTGGTTTGAGAACCACTACTTAGGAGAACCATTTTTGTAAATTAGTTTTGTAAGTGTGAAGAACCTTTTTTGAAGTTTAAAGAACATCCACATAATGGGAAGGTTCTAGTAAAAACACTGACATTAGTAGAGAATATCAACGGTGCCCAGTCCAGGTCCCTCTCTGCACAGTTTGGATCCAAACCTAATTTAATATACCAGATCTAGGTAATGGAGCCCTTCAAGGGTCTCTGAATGTTAGAGCCAGCCCTGCTTTACATAATGTGAATGTTCTTTATACTTTTAATAGGTACGCTCACATGTCACTTACAAACATGGTTCTTTAGGAAACTAAAGTGGTTCATTCCATTTTAAAAGTGTGGGGTTCTAGGAGAAACTTTTAATCTCTATGGAACCCTTATGTGGAGGTTCTTTAAGCTACAGAAGCTCTTCAAACTTACACGTCTCATTTACAAAAACTGGTTCTCCAACGAACCATCTATTGAATCCTATGAATGCCATCTCTCCAGAGAACTCTTTTTTACGTACAGCCTCTTAGGTAATCTAACATGACTACATTTAATAGATAAGCATTACTAAAGAACATCCATTTGTGCTTAACCCTTTAGTGTTCTGCTCAATCATTTGGTAGAGCACATTTTGAGTCACTATATATGCCACAAAGTGCCATCGTGACTGTTTGGTGGACATGAATATTTTTTAAATTGTGAGGTCAAAAAAATGAAAAAAAAAGAACACCATTTTTTTAAATTATTGCCCCAAACAAATAAGAAATACAAAAAAATTCCATTGCTTATTTCTTTGTGAAGAGTCCATCTATCTAAATTTATGCCATTGTATTTGATTATTCGTGTTTGCGCGCACATGTACAAGATAAGTACTTCTCATGGGGTGAGAGGTGAGAAAGTCTGTTCCTCGGGGCTACATACCCTCAGAGTTCTCTGTACTGAACCCAACTGTCCTTTGTGTGATCCTCCCACTGTGAACTCACCCAACATGCCAAAAACACAGCAAGTCTGGCAGTAAAAGTAAAGTCCAAATGTAGCTTGCAATGAAAAGGCAATCCATTAAATCAGCATCTGGGGTTTTATTATGACAGGCCTGTGGTTTCACTACTGGCTGGGAAGCGGGCACTAATTGGGAAAATCCCACAGGATTTGTAGAACAGTGTAGAATGTGCCCCAGCTTCTTTTGACCACACATGTTGTGCAGTCATAGCACACTTTTACCGTTTCCTTCAAAGGCCAAAGCCTTACATTCAGAGAAGAAAACACATCCACGCCATCATTCCTCACTGCTTGCTGACAGTCAGGCTTGGAAGAATGTTGAGTTGTGAATTCCCAACATACCAGGGACAGTAATTTTGTGTTGTATGCTGGCAAGAGTTGTGGTTATACTGGAACTGCATTAACATGCCAAGCCATATCCAGTGCTACTGGCTCCAAACATGGGCCGCTTGGCTGTGTCATCAGGAATAAACAGAGCAAGCTAATCACCTCGGCGGCACAGGAGAAGTGGCCGTGTCACAGCAGCGGATGGGGGAGTCACGCAGCCGTTCCAGCCTGTTTTGGAAAATGTGGAGAGGTTGCTATGGAGCTACTATTTGATCCCATGTAATTAGCCAAGCCCATTGATTGCACAACACTTTCCCCACTGGCTGTGCGGTGGCCTCATCAACCGGAACATGCCTCTATTTATGTTTATGGTTTCTGCAGTTCCTGTCCTTAGATGGCATGCTCAGGCGACAGAAGAAGCAGTGATAAAGGGCCTTTTGTGGTCTAATAATGTTCTCGATTTTCACACAGACAAGACACTGATCCCTCGCGCCTGCCGAACAGCATGAGAAATGACAATTGTGTTCTTGTGAAAATCACTGAGATTCTCGGCAGCATCGTGAGCCATTTGAAAGGCAAAGAGTTTGCCTATTTATACTTTCTGGAATTTCACAAGGGGCCACACTGAGGGCGCAGAGTTGGAGAGGGTATTCCACAAATCCCTTTAATCACTCAGGCAGCTTCATATGAGCTCCATGACACAGAGAGAATGAATGGATTATTTCTTTATAGCAGTGTTTTTCAACCTGTACGTTGGCTTCTTGGTCAATTGGTTTTCTGTACATATACACATCAAAATTATTATCCATTGTAATCGACCATATGATGTGGATACAACAGAAAGAGATTAGCCTGGAAAAATGCTCCACTGTTCCTTCAAGTATACAGCATACTGGTAAAAAGCATTAAATTTCCCCACATAAGATCATAAGATCATAGCACAGAAAAACAGCTTATACAAGTAAGGGATTTGAGTGATGCAATACAAGCGTATGCTGAAATACTCTGCACGCAGAGGTTGCTCTGAAGTCTTTGAAATTTCATAATCGAGTACATTTACATATGCGCTAACGTTTGGAGGACTGTACTGTTTGCGTTCTAGAGAGAGGTATGTGATTTCTGGCCAGTGGAAGTTTTTTTTTTTTTTTTTGGGGGGGGGGGGGGTTGTTGTTCGGGGGGGGTGCTAAATCAGCTTTGCTTGCTTTCGTACCTCTGTTTACTGCAGGTTATTGTGAGAAGCCGTTTGAACAGTTGTGCAACTGGCCCATTTGCCCAAAGCAAATAGCAGCCTTCTGAGAAGGGGTGGAAGGGGAGGCTGGGGGGTTGAGCGCATACAGCCACTGCTTTTTTTCCACTAATGTCACTGCTTTTAATCTCCTTGACTTGCACAATTTACTTTCATTTGAAAGTCGGATTGTGCAATACAGTGATGAAAGTTACTAGAGACGTGTGTCTCGCAAAACCATTGCCACTTTAAGCTCTAAAATGTAGCTCTGACTCACACTGTCCACTTTTATGATCCAGTTCCTTCCTTAGAATAATCATAAGCTGTAGTGTGCCAGTGTGTAAAGGTCACCACCTTTATAGCTGGGTTTGACTTTAATATGAAAGATGGGTCCTGCTGAGCAGCTGAATTTTGGCTTGTAAAGACCTGTACCATTCATTTATGCATTCCTCTATTGCTCACACCTGTAAGGGCTGCAGACGTGCAAGAGCAGGTAAAGGTCAGACATTATATTTCTCATGAGAGAAAGAAGGGGGTGGTTCTTAAAATATAGATCTCTTTACTGAAATGTGCAGATGTATGGTTTTAATCCGGTATTCAGCACCACACAACTTTAGTTGCCTTAAACTTATGTAAAACTAAATTTGACTTGTGTTGCATAATGTAAACCCTCCTGCAGCTCACTTCAAACTTGTTGAAGCTCAGCCGCAACAGTGCAAACATTTCAACTTTGTCAAGCACATTTTATCAAATGGCCAACCAAAATGCAGATAGCATGACATAATCACGTCAAATGTTAACATTTGAACCAATTGTTTCAAAAAGCATGTGGTGGACAAGATAGTGAAACAGAAGATGGTGTCTTCCTCTAATGCTGTTTATTTGCTGGTAGCCAGATCACTTACTAGATGGACACTCCAGCCAAAATAAAAAGGTAAACATTGGTACATCTGTTTGTAAAAATGCCTGCTCATCTATTTCCAAGCTCCCGCTGTAGTCTCCAAAACAAGATTCCCTGGTTTAAAGGCTATGGAAACCCTCTTCCGATGATGTATCTTGAAGATGGAAGTCAATTTTGAGAGACTACAAGTGCTTTAGGCTGACACTTGGGGACAGGGTTTTTTATTTTGTTTTGTTTTTTGCTAGCTGACAATATTTCTTCAACTTATGAATTCCTAGTTTGGTGACCAAGTGAGGCTAGTACTATCTGTATGCTATCTAGCACCCCAGATGTGTTAATTTTTATTATCATGTAGTGGCTACAGTCAGTATTTGTTCTGTATTTGTTCTCAGTATTTGTTTTGAGTTATGTGTACAATCTATGGATGTTGACACGGTGGTAAAAGAAGACAAATACATGTAAGACATTAATACATGAAAATGATATAAAATCATGAATTCGGTCAAACCAATGAGGCTCATGGTCACAATTGTACACAACAGAATATTACATAGCAAGACAAATAACATATTAAATGCTAACTTTAGGCTAACTTTCTTTCTAAATAATGATCAGACTGAACAATCTAAATACACAGTTATTACTATTTCAGTGTATTCTGCTCAACTTAGGGTACAAATAGTTGTTGACGTGCAAAAAAGCTTATATCTCTATTTTTTTTTTTTTTTTTTTATATATATTTGCAAAAAATACTCCAGTTACTCCAGTTACCATTTGCATTATGTTATTATGTTGCACAATTTCATGATGAATGGACCAAAAACAATGGAAATGGTCCAAAATTACACGTTACATTAATGTCCAATACAACTTGGGAAGGTTTTGTCCTTCTGCTGTAAAGTTACCATTTTGGAGATACAAAGTTTTGTTCCAGCAATGACAAAATATAGACTAAATAACTCTATAAAGATGTTGTTTTTTAATATAGGCAGCAACAATGTATGAAAAATACTACCTAATGATGTTGTTGACTAGTGTGATGATTACAATGTCTTTTAAATTGTTTATTGGAACTGTCAGGTTGCACAAAAATGGCATTCACCCTGCATATAGTTGTGTTAAAGCTTCACTATGTAAATAATTTGATTAGTAGAATGTTTGGTAGATTACAGCACCATAATCAAGGCCTATAGGACATGGCAGCTATGTGCTATGGTTAGAGAAAGGTTAAAGGAAGTTCATACGGAGTGTAATCACCTCTGCTTACACAACAATTGAGTACAGTCTCAAGACAAAGGAAACAGCTGCCAAGGGGAGTAAAGACAAATGTAGCGGTTTCCACAGGATGGTCAGTGCACCGCCTCATTACTGAGAACAAATACAAGGCCTCAGTGCCAAAGAGGGAAATACTGCATATTGTCTACATGTGTGACAGCAAACACTCACATACAGACAGGTGCCAGACACACCGTTATCAAAAGCTGGAGGAGAGGATGTTGCCCATTTGCTTATGATAAGTAATGCATCCAACGGTGAAAGTAGGCTACTGGGAATCCCTTGTTTACTGACCATTTACTGACCGCCCAGTGGGTTCCATTGAGCAGCAGTCACCTGATTCACAACACAGTAAATACAGCCTGAATGAGGGCAGGCTAAGAGCTTGCACAGCATCTGGCTTATCTGGAAAGGGCTGAATGTTTCCACAAATAAATCAGGAGTGAGATAGATAGCTATATTGCTACAGCAACCTATGATACAAAAGCCTTTTGCAAAAGCAGTGCCAAAGCTTATTATTGATTTTGAAGTTGTTGAACAGAAATCATAGAAAGCAAGACAGCAACATAACATGTGTTGATATCAATGCAGTAAAGCAAATTTAGCAAAGCAATTATCATGATTAAGGGGGAATTCCACTGATCTTTCAAAAATGAGTGTGTAATAAAATAACCAAGATGTGAACAAAGTCATTCAGAGTGGTTTAATGTGAAATGCGCTGTTCACAATGGTGGTGATAAGAACCAGACGTCCGAAAAGTTTACATGAACTGATTATACATACACTGCTGCTTTACAAATGATTCAAGTATATTAGGGATAGTGAGCGTGTTCTTTTGCGACTGATCACATGTATGGTTTCCGTACAGCATTCGTTCAAACACCTCTTTTTTCTCACAGGAAATAAAAGGCGGATTGTTGAGAAAGTTCACATCTAACTGCTACAAATGATCTCTCACACTTCCCCTTATAGACATTACACACAAACTCTTACACATAATAACACTATACACACATATATATACATACATACATATATATATATATATATATATATATATATATATATATATATATATATATATATATATATCTCAATGTAGAATGCTATAGCAATGGTATAACACCACCTTAGCAACCACCGGCAAAGCCTTAGTACCTAAATGGGATACCACAGCAATGACCTATCAACACCTTAGTAGCCACCTGGGATTCCATAGCAATGGCCTATCAACACCTTAGTAGCCACCTAAGATTCCATAACAATTACTTTGTCATGCCAACTTAAAGCTGAACCTTCCACTTCTAGTTAAAGCTGATATTCTGCACATTAACGACATAGTCAGTGCTTCATTTAGAATCTAATCAGCTGGTATGCAAAGACAAAAAAAGCAAAGACTGTATCCCTATCCAATTACTTGTGGACTACACTATGTGCTAGTTAAGTCGACCTGAGTGGGACTTGCTGGAATATGTCTTTGCTATATAATCATTCAGCACAAGGCTTTTAAAGGGTGGTCTGTAAGTTGAGAAAGTGAAATGATGTTTTGGCTGGACACTGAGCCAAGTGAAGAGTGTCCACTTAGAATGGAAATTCCGCTAAACTCATTTGACTTCTGAGTCATGCTGCCATTTCTGCCTTTTGTCTCGAAACCAACACACAACTAAGCAAGAGCTCCTCTCAAACAGAGCAGCCTTTGAAAAGCTGCAAATTTGAAATGTAAAAATGTTCTTTTAGCTGCTTGTGTGATGAATGCATCAGACCCCACAGACTGTGGGTGAACAGGAATGTTGCCTTCTAATGAGTGTCTCAGGTTGAAACAGGCTGTATTTCATTCATATTCATGTCTAAATGCCTATGAAGCCAAACTACATGACCTCACATCACAGACTTTGCTTCAAAGCAAATAAAGGTGTTGACAACAGATAGTAAAGCATTCAGTTTTAATGATTTAAAGCGAAAGGTGTTTCCTCATGCACCCAATTATCTTTTCATTTTTACAACGTTGGTAATTATTGGTACAGACATGGCTATGCGAGGCTTGCATGTGTAGGACTGACAGTGATAAAATAAAGCACAGGATTTACCACTGAAATTACAGAGCACACAAGTGTTGCTTCCAGGGATGATTAGTCTCTTTCTTTCCTTTCACTTCCCCACATGTACAGTATGAACTTCTTTTCATGAATTACACCACAGTGATTTCCCAATTTACAAACACATAGTATACCTGATGCTGCCTGTCGAAATCTGCATAGTTAGCCTGAGCTTTTGTGTAGTACTCTGACTTACAATAGAGCAATCTAATTTGACTTTAAGTATAATTACCCTGCACAGCCAGAAATACTATGACATTCAGCTAACCACAATTTTGCACAAAAGTTTATTTTCAAAAAGTCACTAAATGAAGACGATGATGCATGGTTTGGTTGATGTGGGTAATCCTGTTCTTGCTGTTATTGGAGCACATTTTAAAATAGTTTTTTTGCCCAGGACTTAACTGAGACTGTTCCCTTGCCATGTTCCCATGACCGAAAGAAGTCCACTTTGAGGAAAATACTTGAAAGTTAATGGATCATTGAGAGTTGGGAATTTGGGACATTTGGGCATTTGGGATGGGTTGAGAGAAGCTTTATGTATGGAAAGCCTTTGGGTGACTATTGACTTCTAGTGTTAGCAATGTTACCTTCATAGTTCCAGTTTAAAAGTAAGCAAGAATTAAGGAAATAAGTGTGATTTATACCCCAAACATGACTACATCTGTGGTAAATGGAAAATTGTCTAAATTTAAATTTTGGCCAAACTTACATTTTAAATGCATTAAATATAATGTATCATTGAAACTATTGAAATTATACACACATTTTAAAAGTTGAGGCCAACCTTAACGTAGCATAAACATTCAGTGTCTATATGCAAAAAGAGTCTCAACTCCTCTTTGGCCTGTAATTCTCAGAGCGTGAATGTCCCATGACTGAGGGTCAATAACTGGACTTTCAGTATCACCTTTATTTAGCTGTCAATCTGCCTGAGAGGCACATTCTCCACAATTAAAATGTAACTCTGTAGCACATGACCCCAGTCTCTAGTGGCTTTTCAAGGTCCAGCACCATGTCATCACAGAGCATAAATCTGGGAGGTGGAAACAGTGCTATATATGAACATAGTCCACCAAACAAGCAATGCCTTTTACAGGAGCCAGGAAAGAACAGTTGGCACCAACACCAGAGGAGTTGAGAGACATGTAGAGATACACGAGGAGCCTCATGAAGAGCACGGAGCTCTGTTCTGTGTCCTTCTGCCTGGTCTGAGGGTTTGTTTGTGCAGGACAGGATGTAAAGGGACATCTGGAGGGAATCATTTCTGTTTGCCCCTGAGCTCCTGAACCTCAGAAGAGCCTTTGTGTGAGGATGAGTAGAAACAGGAAGCCACTGATTTTGATGCTGCCTGCTGCTTACTAGCAGCAGATCTTCAAATGTACTAGTGTCTGTCTTTTGTTGGATGCCCTAAGTATCAGGGGTATACTATGAATATACACTGTTAGAAAAAAAAGTTCTGTGCAGGTACATTTTTCATTTATCAAGGTACAAACAATGTTCCCTCAAAGGTACAACAGTGGTTTTAAGATCCAACTGTGCACCTTAAATAAGTTTTTCCAAGGGAAAAGTGTATATTTGTACCTTTTCATAACCAAATGTTTTAAAACAGAACAATAAAATATAAAGTCTGGAGATGAGACAGGGTGTGTGGAGTCAATACAACTTAGAAAACATCATTTCAATGGAATATGGTACAAATATGTTCCCTGACTAAATGTACTGGGAAGTATCTTTGAGGGTCCCACCCCAGTGACAGTGAGAGCTTAGCAACTTTATTACTGAGAGCGTAGTGGTAGAAGGATGGTGGGCTTAAAGATCAGAGGCAAATAGAAGAAATACTATGGTGAGGTGTGACACTATGGTGTGACACTGAGGTGCCACAAAAGGTTCTTGATGCCAGAGAAGAACCAATTCTGGTTCCCTAAATAATCATATTTTAAAAGGTTTAAATGACTTTTAGATGATGTAAAGATGATATACAAATTTAGGAGTTCTCTGTGAAGCTTTTTTAAATGTTTGCACACTCTTATGTCTCATTTACAAGAAAGGCTCTCTAAAGGCCATAAATTGAAAGGTTCCTCTGGGCCTGGATACACCAAACTGACAAGGAAGAACCACAAGGCATGTTTGCTGTTACTGTCTTATCCCACCTGACGTATCACACTCATATGCGTGACAGAAGATCCTAGTGATTGCGTGTGTGCAGTATCTCTGTTCAAATATTTTGTCAAGCCCCAGTGCTCATGGTAGTTGCACTCAATTATATAACACATGAACTATACTTGCTACTTGGTATGCGGCATAATGTTTTTCAAGTATCCTATACATTTAGTCCACGTAATGTGAATACAGATATTTTATAGTAGGGATGCACAGTAATGACATCAGTATTGGCAGATAAGTGCTTACAGAGAAATTCTCGGCAGGTTTAGATTAGGCCAGTGTTTCAAACTGCTATTTGATTATGCCCAATTGTACTCCAGAAGAACAGAATAACTAGGCAATGTTGGGCTACTGCATTAAAATGTCTGTATTTTTTCATTTTTCTATTTGTAACCACAGAAATAAATTACTACTGCCCAGAGAAAAAGAAGTATTTCCAAACTGGTAACTTTACAGGAGAGCACTAAAACATTGTTAATTTTAATGTAAGTAAATGTAATTTAATTTAGTCCAAGCATTTTTGAAACATTTCTATTGGTCCATTCATCATGAAACTTTCATATAATGTAAAGCTGCTAAGCTCAAATTATGTAGAAAACTGGAGCCTATCCCAGCGATCACTGGGCAGAAGGTAGGAAACACCCTGGACAGGTCGCCAGTCCATCACAGAGTAGACAAACACAGACATAGACAATCACACACACACTCACACCTATGGGCAATTTAGCAATTTAATGGGCAAAATGCTTTGGACTGTGGGAGGAAACCAGAGAACCTGGAGGAAACTCACACAGACATGAGAAGAACATGCAAACTCCACACAGAAAGGACCCTGGTCACCCAGCTGGGAGCCAAACCCTTCTTACTATGAGACAACAGCACTACCTGCACCACTGTGCTGCCCTGTTGGCTGACATGTATGTGAAAAATATCAAATTTCTTCATTAATGCACAATTATCATATGAGTGCATTCCTATGTTATATTTTTAATTGTGATATACTGTGCATCTGTGTCTCCATATTTATATTATATCTCTATATTGTATTATTAATTTACTATTTGTATTCTTCTCTGTCCATTTGTGAACCAGTTCTAGCAAGAATGGATTCCGTACATGCAAGTGAACTTGCCTAATAAACTGAGTTTGATTCTGATGCATAGAGAACTAAAGAAGTCCTGCTCCCCAACCGTGCTTTCAGAACAACACCATGAAGAGCTCTCACTGGAAAACGTACAAAGCTAAAGCCTATAAACCTCCTCTTTATGCTACCTGGACACGATCCAAAAGTGCGGTCTTATCGGGGCAGACCCTGAAACAAGCATGGTGGTCCTTTATTCAGGCTTCATTCTTTCATCATGAGTATTGCAGAAGCTGGTGTGTTATATTGCCATTGTTTTTTTCCTTGCTGAGGCAAAGTGTGAGAAAAGCAGCGGGAGAATGTCTCTCCTCCTCAGCCAGCTCCGGCTGTTTCCAGTTACCTTCCAACTGGAGAAAATATTTACTCCTGAAAACCGAGAGGATAATTTTCCCTCCTTGACTTTGTTCCAGTGGCATCTGGCTTGTGTTAGGCGCTCTTGTGTGAGGTGGGAACAGTGTGAGTGAGAAGACAAAGCCTGAGTAATGTCTCCTCAATCAGGTCCCAAACCCAAGATCATCCACCAAACAGCACGCTGGATAACTTGTCTACTTATGTTGCAAAGTCCTGCTGTGAAGAAGAACATTGAATGCGTGTAATTCATAGCCAGTGTTAGCATTTCGTAAAAGTTGTTGAATAAGTCATCTATTGGCACATGTTGAAAAATATAATGTAATGCTTTGAAGTTTAATAATTCACATCTTTTTCACATCAATAAAATACAGTCACGTGCAAACGTTTGAACACTTGGTCAAATTACATTTGATAGATTTTGGTAGAAGCACAAAGAGGTTTACATGGTCTCTACAGGGAACACACTTAAATATGATGTTTCTGCAAATTTTAACACAGAATGCCTATTTATTTACCCTCATTTTGGAAAAACAAACATTTTAAAGTTCAACCTGGGCATGCATGTGTTTGCATACAACTGTATTTACATCATTTTTTCTTTTTATATATAAAAGTTTATATCATTTAAACAATAATTTTGTTAATGTGATGTTTTAGAAGTTAGTAACCATTTTTCTCTTATACCATTTCAGAGATACAAGGCTTTGTTACAACAATATTGAATTAAAATAATGTAGACATTTGAATCATGCACAGTACTGTGTAAAAGTCAGCCACTACATTTTATTTCCTTACCTTCTAGTCAGAACAACTATCAAGTTCACTTCATTCATTTTTAAGAGATATTTCTGAGGATATTAGATATAAGATGGTCCTCTTGTATAAGTTTCCAAAGCTGGAGTTCTCAGAATTATTACAAGAGTGGAAATTACAATGCAAGACCTGGTAGATCACCAAAACAAGAACAACCACTCATTGTTACGGGTCTGAAAGGATGTGTAGCTGTAAAGAGGCTTGTTTACTCCTTGCGTTGACATGCAATTTTGGTGATTGGATCATATTTGGATTTCAAATTATTGCATGAAAAGTCAGGTGTAAATAACCCCAATGTCACATTTGGCCCCTCCCAGTCCTGTCCATGTACTCGTGTTGTGTTTACTTCCCAGTCCTGTCCATGTGCTTTGTTTTGGTTTTCAGTCCTGCCCTCTTGTTTTGTGACTCCACCCCTGATTGTCTCCACCTGTGTTTCCAACTGTCCCTCATTTACCCTGATGTATTTAAGCCCTGTGTTTTCCGCTGTGTGGTTGCTGGACTGTTTGATTTGGTGGATATGTTTGATGTGTTGGATGTTTTTCTTGTTCTGTTTGAAGTGTTTTGTTAAGTATTTGGATTTCTGTGTCCTTTGTCATGTCTGTCCCTCATGTAATGGCTACCTGAACCTGGACTGTAACCACCACAACCCTGGATTTGCCCCAAATAAAACTTGCTTTTCTCAGCATATGTATCCGTCTCCTCATCGCTCCATGTTACACCCAAGACACATTGTGTTGTAGTTGTGCTCAGATCACTTAAATCACATTCTGAGGTGGTCAGAGATGGATCTTGTACTTTTAATGCATGTGTAAATGAAATGTATTTTCATTATTTGTGTATAAAACAGAGAAGAAATGTGTCTGCCACATCTTGACTAGTGAGGTGAGAGGATAAAGAACAGAATGAGAGATGAAGGATATGCAAGGCTTGATTTCTACTCAAACCAACAACCTTTTGCACTCCAGGATGGTGAAAGTGCTCAGACTGAGCTTATTGTAACAAATAAAAAAGTCAATTAAAATCAGATGTTGTCCACCTGGGGACACATTTTATTAAAAAGCATGAATATAATCCAGCCAATATATAAGCAGATACAATCTGGATAAGAAAGAGATGTTAATACAAGGTGTAAACAGGCTCTAGTTGCCATTGCTGAGAAAACAAAATAGGCAAAAAAAGAAGCAAATTTGCAAATCAAACAAAGAAGCTCTTGGTGTTCTCCGAACAATGGACTGACCACTCCAGACTCCAGTCCTCAATGATACTGACTGTGTTTGGGATTACTTCGAATATACAAAGCAGAAAATGCAACTAACTTCTAACCATACGTTTACACTAGCAGGCAACAAAGCAATAGACAATAAGTCATTTCCTATGGCACTACACAATTTGTAGCAGTGATTTTGCAACAAGTGGCAAGTGACATGGCAGCAGTGACAAGTTTCTACAAATGGACTATGATATGATGAAACAGCAATTCAAATGATTAGCTCAAGCAAAATATTTGATATTTATACAGACAAAAGTACTTACCGTTGACACAGGGGCCCAGAGTCCCCAGCCTCTACTCTC
Organism: Pygocentrus nattereri; assembly: GCF_015220715.1. NCBI lineage: Eukaryota > Metazoa > Chordata > Actinopteri > Characiformes > Serrasalmidae > Pygocentrus > Pygocentrus nattereri. The sequence continues at coordinate 4,494,221 of NC_051237.1, forward strand.
TGAGCATTTTATTCCTACCAATATTTCATTCCTACTCTCAATAGATTCCCTCAGAATATGGAAGAGAAACATATAAACCTGCAAGCCTATATCTGCAGTTCATATATTAAACAGCAATGCATTTAAACTGTAAAAAAATTTACATTTCTTGTCAGAAGCTTGACAGTGTACAAACCCACATGTGACAACAAGAAAAGCCTTGAACCCACCCACAAAACTGATGTCAGCGACTTGTCACCTCCTATTGTGAACATATGGTAAGACTACGCTTGTTGGAGATGTGTAAAAATATACTATATATAATATATAAATAATACTATAATAAAGACAGGCTGAACATGTTAAATACTGAATTATATATAATTGTTGAGGCTTTTGTGTAATTTCATTTTTCATTTTGTATATGATTTCCGCTTTTTTGTCTTGATGCTGAAAAATGAATGGCTATGGCAGAGATGTTATCCGTTACACTATACCATCCATGCCTTGCACAGGTCTGTAGGAACATTACACCAGTGCTTAAGAGGTTTGTTCATGCATGCTTACAGTCACACACACCTCGAATGGGCTTCTTTCCCCTTTTACGTCATGTAGAGTTTGTCCCCAGACTGAAGATGAACCTGTGAAGTCAACTCTCCTTTGGACTGCACAGCAGAGATCAGATCTCATCAGGCTGTTTTTGATTTTCCACTCTTTGACATCTAGAAAGCTTTAGTTTCCATACAGGGCCATGCTCTACTTTGTCCTGACTTGTCCAGATCTAATGTCACATGTGAAAAAAAGTTCTTTGAAGCCACAGGAGAACTACTTTTGATTCCCTGATGAATAATGCTTTAAAGACTTATTTTTGTGAACGAAATGCAAGTGTGAAGAAACTTCACATTATGTGACGGTTATACAAATGTACGATTTTTCCTAGAACCAGGCTGAGGACCATTTTGGAACCTTTATATGCAGGCACACTATGATATTCTCAAAGAGCAGATCTCAGTCTATAATAATGCTATGAAAATATCCTAAGTCATTTCTCTCCAGTGTAATCAATAAACACAAAAATAATACCAAAATCCTTTTTTCCACCAAAGATCAAGTAATTAACCCTAACTTGTCTGCTAGTGCGTTTAATAATGAATTATCTTCTAAAATCTGTGAAAAGTATGCAATTTATTTCCAATATAAAATAGACCTGATACGACAGGGTGTAGCTCAGCAGACTCAAACAAGCTCCTATAATGTTCCTGATATGCCATCTACATCAGTAATGACATCTTTTTCTGCTATCAATTATGAGGAGCTCGCAACTATTTTTAAAAAATTAAGTTCATCCGCATGTGATCTTGACCCTGTTCCTACATCACTCCTTAAGATGTTTTTTTTTATGGTGTGCACAATGATGTTTTAACCATTGTAAATTGTTTTCTGTCAACAGGTGTTTTTAGAGATGCTTTTAAAACTTCCTTGGTGAAATTTCTGCTAAAAAAGAGTAGCATATACCCTTCCATACTAAATTTTAGACCAATTTCAAACCTACCTTTTCCAACTGAAGTCTTAGAAAAAGTTATTTTCAAACAACTTAATATGTATTTAATATCAAACAATATATATGAGAAGTTTCAGGTTTTCATTCCATCCATATTACAGAGAGAGCATTGATTCACATTATGAATGACCTCAGGCTCAGCGCTGATGCACAAAATCCTTCTATTTTGGTTTTATTAGATCTTAGTGCAGTCTTTGATACCGCTGACCACAAGATTTTACTCCAGCATCTTGAATGTTGGGTCGGCCTCTCGGGCACAGTTTTAGAATGGTTTAAATCATATTTAAGTAATAAGCAGTGCATGGTTTCACTTGGATATCATTCATTCATTCAAAACGATTAACGTCACCCAAGGTTCAGTCTTAGGGCCTTTGCTTTTCTCTTTGTACATGCTAACTCTAGGTGATGTCATTAGTAAGCATAGTATAAATTTTCATAGCTATGCTGATGACACCCAGCTATACATTTCAATTTCTTCTGAAGATCAAGACTCTGTAGACAGACTAACCAGCTTTGTGTCAGATATTTCTCTGTGGATGTCGCAACATTTTCTGCAATTAACTCATGAAAAAACTGAATTACTGATCATTAGTACAGAAACTCAGAGAAAAATTATTTTTGAGAAACTTGGTTCTTTAGTTTCTTATACCAAACCTGAAGTACGAATCCTGGGTTTGATCTTAGACTCTGAGCTCTATTTTATCCTATTTTATGTAAACACGGTCACTAAAGTAGCTTTTTCACATTTGAGAAATGTTGCTAAAGTTCGGCCTTTTCTATCTCAGAGCAACGCACAAAAACTTGTTCATGCATTTGTTACAAACAGACTTGACTACTGTAATGCTCTTCTTACTGGACTTCCAAAGAAAACTCACGCGTCCTATCAAAAACAAAAAAAAAGAGATGCATCACTCCCATTTTGAAAGAATTGCACTGGCTGCCTGTATCCTTCAGGATAGATTTCAAGGTTCTGCTGCTGGTCTTTAAAGCTCAAAACAACCTGGAACCTGCTTACATCACAGAGTGTCTGTCTGTTTATGTTCCGGCACGTAAGCTAAGATCTGCAGATATTGGCCTTCTACAGAGACACTCTGTAAAATACAGAAAATGTGGAGAGACTCTTTCATTTATTCTGCTTCTAAGCTGTGGAACTCAATTCCACTCTTAAGAAGCACCTAAAAACGTATCTCTTTAAATTAGCATTTAATTATAATTAAATGTCTCGTGGTGTTTATCTTGTAATTTAATCCTTTTCTTCTGATTCTAATTAAATACTAATGATCTCTTCTATAACTACGTTTTATCACCTGTCTGTAAAGCACTTTTGAGCTGCCACCGGCATGAAAAGTGCTATATAAATACAATTACTATCATTATTATTATTATTATTATTATATTTCAATGTGTACTTAATTCATACTCTCAGCTTCACTTTAATTCCCCTCTGTGGGAAAAAAAGAATTGGCTTGCTGTATGAACATGTTGCAATCACAAAGGGTATTTACATAATACGTTTGTTTTGGGTGTCAGCAAGATGAGCCTAAACGTTTTCTCAGTCATTTTATGTTTTTGGTCCAACTAAACACATCACCCCCTTGATTGGTATACAAAATAAACAGGGCCAGTGTGCTAGGCTGCACTCTTCAGGTACACCCTAACAGCCTTTTTCAACAGCATCACGACTCACTCAAGCTTGAGTACTGTTGATTGTTCAATGGTGAGTACATCAACATGCCACAGGCCTGGAGTGGTGGGCATGATAGATCACGCTGCAGCCTATTATTATAACCCATTACCATTAATTATGCATGTCTCCTCCTATCTTCATTACCTCCACCTACATGTTAACATAACACCTTCCATTCTGAGCTCACCTCAGCCACACTGCCTTAAACACAATTCAGCTACTGTCCCTGAACACATGACTCAGCAGCACACACATGCTCACCACCAGCATGCATGCTTATGGAAAAAAATAAAGTGGTTGTGCAAAACAAACCGTCCTCTGACTGTGACATGTCTTACTGTTCAAACTGAGTATGTGCTGTGCAGATCATCTTGCACTTCAGAGCCACTTTTAGTCGCTAGACTTACAATTATGGCACTTGCAATTAGGTTCTGCACATGATGCTCTGGCTAGAATCCCAGAGCAGTTTGTGAAGCTGAGGAACATGAGAAACTCTAAACTAGTTTCACTTCTGATTGTATTCTGTAACATAACTGTTAACCCCTTAAACTATTGTAAAAATCTGAATATTATATTGTATTATATTATATGTCTACTCGGGCCAGCATTTGCATAGACATTCACATCTGCATGTACAGATATTCACACATCTCTTTAATCCCCCTCACATTTATTGTTTTTCCTATTCTTTATTCTATTTATTGTGTTTTTATTTTATTTGTCCTTTAGTTACATGTGTATTAGATTAGATTAGGTGACCCCTATTTGTCCCACGATGGGGAAATTTCGCCTCCACAATCAAACCCATCCATGCAATGAAATACCACATACACACTAGTGAACACACACTAGGGGGCCCTGAGTGGTGGGCAGCCCTATCCACAGTGCCCGGGGACCAGTTGGGGGTTAGGTGCCTTGCTCAAGGGCACCTCAATCATGTACTGTGGGCTCAGGGGATCAAATCAGTGACCTTCAGTTGCAGGGCTGGTGGCCTAACCTCCAGTTCATAATTGCCCCAAAAGTGGTGTGCTTGTCTGGTCTGTTCAGTATGTTATACATGTGTTCACTCACCAAAACAAATTCCTTGTATGTGTAACATGTTTAGCAAAATAAAGTGTTTCTGATTCATGAAATTTAAAGCTTTAGCACAACTTAAGATTCATTATTCAGCAATTACACAGAAAGCGATGCAAACTGACAGAGTTGTTCGTAAGTTATAAAAGCAAGGAATGAGCATGTGGACCCTCATGCTGTCCATGGGCATTTGAGGAGTTCATCAATTCACACTGATTTAAGCCATGAGAGTCTATGTTATTACTACTGCATAGTTACATGGCATATTACATAATTATTAAAGTGTAATTAATCAAATGACATTATGTACTTGTAAGTTGTCAAGGATGTTTTTATTTCCATAAAACCAAACTGTTAAATCTAAACTGTCAAATCATGACAAATCATCTTCTCTTCTACTTTATCAATGTAGTATCAACTGAACATTTAGAAGCCTGACTTCTGGCAGCTTTTCTCCACTTATTTCATGAGATTGAAGTGAGAAATACTTGTAAGACGAAACATAAGAAGAGGCTACTACACATGGAAAGGAGATGTTTTGATCTAAAAACCTACCTAACAAATTGAAGGTGTCTCCTCAGCTAATACAACCATTTCCTTCTGGTCTGCCCTGGCACCACCCCCATGTTGTATATGAAATAATTGCCCCTTCCTTTCACGGGATTATGTGAGTAAATCTCCTCTGCAGCACTGCGATGCCGTGAGCCACTGAAATCCTGTTACATGGCTGTATTATACTGCAATTAATTGCTTTTTGAAATGCTAAGCTTCTTCTCTCTTTGAATCAGAACAGTTGACTCATCCCTCTTGATGGGGGATGGGGCAGGATCATGCCAACGGATTGGTGACAAATAACACTAAGCTTGCACTTTTTCCCCCCCTTTCATAGAGCGGTATTAACTTGATTATAAACAGAGGTACTCTGCTTGACATGCCTATGTGAGTGGGAAAGAACTACTGCATGTTACTTCACCTTGTTTGGACCTGCACAAACAAACTAGAAGGAATCTATGCGGCCTTTACCTAGAACATAAGCTCACTAAGGCAACAAATGACAATCTGAGAGCTGTTCCACATTCCAAACCCCTCTGGTGGCGTCACATGACTGAGTTAGTGTGTAGCACAGGCCAGGCTTCGCTGAATGACTGTAGCTTTATTGACTTTAGTAGCGAGCGCCTGGCGTCTGTGCAGTACACTGCATTGCCCCAGCCACCACAGCAGCCTCCATTTCCTCCAGCCAACAGGATGAGCTCTGAGTCATCTCTCACTTGACTGCTGATGATGACACTATGCTCAACATCTCATGAAATTTCGCTATAATATACCTCACCACCTTGTCTGAGCTGTGAGAAGAGGGAAAAGACATTCATTAAGTGACAGAGTGGAGCAAGAGGACAGAAATAAGAGGGATTCTGTACAGTCAAGAAAGAAAATCTTTACTGAACTTTTTTGATTCAGATAGATAGATAGATAGATAGATAGATAGATAGATAGATAGATACACTCTCAGACAAAAGGTACTGTCACTGGGACAGTACACCTCTTGTCACTGGGGTGATACCCTCAAGGGTACGTCTCAGTACCTTAAGTCAGGGCACATAGTTGCTCTATAATCCATTGAAATGATATTTTCTAAGATGTACTGCCTCCACACACCCTGTCTCATCTCCAGGCTTTTTATTTTATTGTTCTGTTTTAAAATATTATGTTAGGAAAAGATACAAATATGTACTTTTCACCTGGAAAAACTTAAGGTACACAGCTGGACTTTACAACCACTGTTTTACCATTGAATGAACATTTATACAGTTTGATCCATGATGAAGAAAAATGTACCTGCCTTTGTTTCTAACAGTGTAGACTGATGGAGTACTAGACAAAGTCTTTTTCCAATCTAATCAGCTATCATGTAATTAATTTTAAGGACATTTTTCTGAGCAGATTAGATACAATCCCAGGCTTATTATATACTAAGGCTTATTATTCAGCAACTAGAGACTTCACTGCAAACTGATTACACTACTCTTTTTCTTTGAGAGACAGGAGAACATCAAGCTCCACAGGTGCTTTTGTCTATCCTTCCACTGTGAGATGGCAACTATCAGTCTGAAAAGATGTGTAGCTGTCATGAAGCCCTCACTGAGAAAGAGAATAGACAAAGAGGAAGATCAAAAAAAAAAAAAATCACACTTCGAGCGTAAAAAGCAGAAAATGCAACAGGTACTGTACTTTGGAGGTATGAAAAAACATTCCTGCATGATTTCTTTCAAAAATTGAAAGCAACTTGTAATAAAGGTAATGAATTGACACAGTAAATACAGAAAAAAATGTTATTTAGTTGTTGATATTTCTGTGTAATTTTCAGTTAAATGTATGCTTTCATTTTTTCCTAATGCTAAAAAGGGAATAAACTGTACATAACAGCAATAGAGTGACTGGATCAGATGAATGAAGGGTGGTCTCTTACTTTTGCTCAGTATAATATGTTCAGTTTGTAAGTCAAACCACTCTCTTGGTTCATATTTCGAGAGTAGAGGGCCTGTGGAGGATCTTAACTGCAGCTTAACTTTGCTTGTATGAAATCTGACACCACTGCTTGTTTAGCTTTGGCACTGTTGAGTGAAGGCTATAGCCACTGTGTATGGGAACTGTATCCTGTAAGCCGTGGAGGTTTCAAAATCTTTTATTAGTCTGGTAGTGAATGCTTCTACCTGGGCAAAAATCCAAAACTCATGCTGCATTTCCCTCCAGTTGAAACAGAGTATCTGTGGAGAGGGGCTTGTGGCTAGATTGAAGCATTGCTAGGTCTGTTTCACAGCCTGTTGGACTCCAGCTGGGAGATAACACTCTCCAGCAGTTCAGACGTAGGCTCACTCGGCAGGTGCAGGAATGTGCTCGGACGTCTAGTGTACATTTCATTTTCAATACAATTCTCTCATAGTGGTAATGAGTGGTGGAAAGGTAGCTGCAGCTTGGAGCTCTTGCCTAGGGGCTACATTCAGAAATGAAACTAACTTTTGTTTTGAAGTCCAGAGCCTCTGACTTCTGTAGTCGCTGTCATATCAAAACTGTTTGTTTTTGTTTAAACCACTTTTTACAATTATTGCACTTTACATTGTGCCAGTGAAAATGGCCACAAATTACATATGCGATTAATAAACATTTGACTTGCCTTTTTTTTTAAATAAACGATTTTGATGCATTATATAAACACTGTTAAAGTTTCAAAGCATACCTTTCAGTCATAATCCATGCCGTCCATACATGGAAATTATGCAGCAAAAACAGTCCATTTTGAATTCAGTGTTACTGAGATGTCATTTTTTTCTGCATCATTTGAACACAGGAGTTGTCCTTTGTACTGCATATAAATTCTATGATGAATGGACCAACAGAAATGCTCCAAAATTAATTAAAATAGAATTTCTTGACCCTTATTTCCACTAAAAGTTAAGAATGATTTTATCTTCTCCTGTAAAGTCACCATTTTGCAAATCCTTTTTTTTTTTGGTCAGCAATGATATATATTAGTTTTAAAAGTAGCTAAAACAGTCTAATTCTAATGGATATTGAAAGGTTGTAGAATAGTCTTATATAAATAAGAGTTATGATACACATACACCACAAAAACATGTGCAATACGGGACATATAAGAATGCTTTTCTATGTTTTTCCAAAGCTAACAGGTCAAATGTTTTATCGTGATCCTCACAACACTTTTGTTTACTTCTAAATAACAGCATAAGGGTGAACAGGTGCATCCTCATATAAGTGAAGCTGTCTTTTTCACCTGGCCAACCATGGAATATTCAACATTCACATCACCTCCCAATTTCTTGATTGCCTCTGACAAAATTCCCCCTGGTTAAAGTTCAACTGTGATTATGATGCATCAGTCTTGTCAAGGCCAGATCTGCTAGCGTGCTTTTTACTGTATTAGTCATCTCTGGCGTACAGTGTACACTGCCTGTAGAAAATAACTTACACCTGCTACAACTGCCTGCTGCCTAGCTGCTCTGTGGAAAGCATGATCAGCAGGCTCTCTTTACTGTTGGCTGTGAGTGAGTCAGCTAATTACAGTGGAAAAGAACCTTGAACAGGACTCCCGAGTGGAAATTATCTCAAATGGCCAGGTTTGCTGGAACACACACACAAATATACGCAAACGCTGCCCAAAACACTTCTCCCAACACCTGTTTATGTCACAACAAAGAGGAAGCTGACGTTTCCCATGCAGGTTTGGAAAGACTTTACACAGAAGTATCAAGGAGTAAAAAAAAAAGAAAAAAAAGAAAACCTGTTCTGCCTGCATTACTACATGACCAATGCACATATCCAAGCCTGAGTCATCTATAAGAAAAGATCACTGAAAACATGGTTGCTAAAAATACGTAGCCTTTTCATGGCAATATTCCCACTATGCTTGAACTCGACGCCTCATTTCCACACCAGCTGTTTGAAACTGCTGTTAAGTGTTCAGTAAAGGCAGGTAGTAACAGTTGCACACTACAAATTTAGATCCTTCTCACTCTCTATGTGCCATAGCTCTTACAAAAAGGTCAATCTTCCTGTCACGCTGGTCATTTCCAATAACCTGGACATAGAGAATATAGCTCACAGTGGTTATTGATGCATTCCCTGCAAATGATTCCTCCTGTGTTAACTCCAAATTCAGTATGGAATCAAGAAGAGTTTATTTCAGTGCTGCAATAGATCAAGGCAATAAAGCCAGACTTCATTAACCTCATTACCTCAAACAAATTAGGTTCTGATGGACTTTATGAAATAACAAGCCTGCGCAACAGCTTGCTTTCCCCAGAGCATGAACATGTTCTGCCCAAGCAAACAGGTGCTTGTTCAACTAATCCTTTGTTGAAGTGGAAGCCAATGAAAAGGGGACAACGGTTTGTGCGAGAGTTCTAAAAAACCTGGTCAACAGTCCACGTGGGCCAGTACATCTCTGATTTCAAAACACCTTAATGTGTGCTTCCCGATTTAGCTCATGGTTTCTTTCTCCAATTAAATGTGTCAGCCTAGATTACAGTGTCAGTTAAAAAAAAAAGACATTTTACTTCAACAGCCTGGATGGAAAAATGCATCTGATGCCCAGCCTGTCACAATTTTCAACACACACCCATTCCCAGGTGCAATTTAAAGGGCCTATGTCATGTATTACATAAACACAGTTACAGTTTCAAAACATCCTGTACTGCATACAGTCCATATATGACAATTAATTTGTGAAAAAGGCCCAGTTTGCATTATTTTTATGTTGTGCAGCATTTACATATTCAGTCAAATGCAAAACACCCCTGGTTAATGTCTTGTTAACTTTGTCTACAGAGAACACACTTGACTGTGGCATTTTCATCACATGTTTGTGCACAATTTCTATTTATTTGTTAAGTTTAACATAACATGAAATATGAAATGTGTCATAACTTTTGCACAGGCAACACCTATGTCTAATTTTTGTGTATTAAATCAGGAAACAATCTGATTGTGCAGGGAAAAAAACATGTATCAGTGTATTATTGTAGATGTGTATTATTTTGACATATAAAACTAACAAAAGATACTGCTTGACCAGGGCCATCCAAACTTTTGCATACGACTGTGATTGCCTGCTCAGCCTACAGCAGTCTAGCCCCACCTGTTCACTCTGAAGGTATAAGCAATGTTTCAATGTTTTTGAATGATTAGTTGCCCTATTTTGTGCCTCATTCAATCAGAAAAGAGGTCAGCTACATATAGGTCACACTACAACATAAGAGTGTTACACAGAATTGGCAGGGTTCATTTACATGCTCCGGAACACTGTGAAAGCTTAAAGAAATCCCTGTTGTTGTGCATTTCTTTGTATCAAATCAAATTAAGTGCGTTATGACATCACACTCCAAAGCCCTGTATCAGTCTTAAAGGCACAGTGACAAATACAAAAAAGTGGTCATGTAGAAAATGAATTACTAAAAGGCAATTCCTGTCCTACACTCTTAAAAAGAGGATTCTTCAAGGGTTCTTTACTAAAGAAAACAGTTGCATAAAAAGCCAAGAACACTTACAGAACCCCTAAAGGGCTCTTTGAATCAGATCAATGGAGAACATGCTGTTGATGGGTTCTCTACAGCACCAAATCACATAGGTTCCACTATTGCTACAAGCCAAAGAAGCCTTGTTTGGTATTATACAGAACCTACTTTGCTGAAGTGTAGAGACTGCACTGTTTTTAGTATTTCCTCCCCAAACACACCTGATCCAGCTCATCAGCTAATTACAGCCCTTCATGAGCTGGATCAGGTGTGTTGGGACGGGAAGTTCTCAAAAGTATGCAGGGCACTGGGTCTCCAGCACTGAAGCTGATAACCCCTGACTTAAGCCATGTGAACCATCTCAACCATCTTACCCGCTTGAACTGTAAAGGCCCTCACCACTCCCCAGCCTTTCCCTGTACAGAGATGAGTCACATTAACAAACACGCGTTGCTAAAACATTCCTCTGCAGTTTCTCTCTAAAACAGAAGATGTATGGCGAGTAGGCAGGAAATCGCATGGAAAACGCCTTGTAAGTATGCAAGCATTGTCAGATCTCAAACACACTTCAGCGCATGATGAATTCAAGAAGGAGCAAAACACCAGAGCAGCGATGCATTTCGAAATAAACCGGGTTAATCATTGCCTCGCTGCCACACGTGTTTCCATGAGGAAGAAATGTGTGTGAATGCAGACATTTAAACGTTCCTCAGTCAAACATGGGCACATGTGCATAAGCACCAGCGTGTCGAATAGACCTGGTTAGGTTTTCAAAGTGTGCTCGCACAAATCTTCGTAACCGTTTTCTGACAGCACTGACAAAACAAAGTTATCAAACTGGAAGTTGGTCTTGACATTCAGCTCGAATCGACTACGTGTGGCTGATTGCTCAATCAAGCTGTGCAAATGTGACACAGCAGGGAAAGATGAATGGCGCTGCGTTTTTTTTCCCACCCGCTTTCAGGGGAAACTCCGCCCCTACACGCTAGACTTTTTCAAAGCATCCGGCCTCCTGTACCAGGATTGGCTAGTTGTAAACCACAACCCTATCCCTGCGCGGGAGGCGTGACAGTAACGGCCAATCATATTGCGCTATGGGCGGCGTATGCTGGAAAACGGGTGGGTCCAAAAAATAATAACGCTGCTCGAAGCGGGCGGAGTTCCAGCTGTCGTCGTGCGCGAGAGCTACCACATCACGCAGCGTTTGTAAAGCGGTGCCGTAGCTTTTTGAGGGGAGGGCTTTGTTTCTGTTTGTGTTTGTTTATTGCGAGCTCGCGCATGCACTCGGTGCTCCAGCTCTCAGTCAGCCTGTGTCCGTTCACAAAGTGATGGATAGCTTACGCTGAACGACCGAAGCAGCTCGTTTTGCGGCGTATCTTTCAGTGAGAAAGTTAACCGCGCGGGAATATGACCGTCTAAAGTCGTGAATGTGACACCACGGGCTCCCCCAGGACTGACACCCCCTTTTACCCCCTTTCCCACTTCCCTCCTCTGCCAGCATGGTCGTGCACGGCTGCAGCAGCACCAGCACCAGCCCGGCGGCGTCCTGCACCCGCACAGGCAGGCGCGCGCACAAGCGCCTGGACAGCGACGAGCCGGTGGCGAAGTGTCCCAGGCTGAGGCTGAGCGAGGCCACTGCGGGCGACCCTGCTGTCCTGAGCCCCTCTCCGGGATGTCCGGCGAGCGGAGGCCCCCCGAGGTCACCTCCGGCCCCCCAGGGTCCGTCTCGAATCGGCCGCTTCCTGCTGCTGCCTCTGGCTGAGCGAGCAGGGCTCCACAGCGCCCTGGACACGGACACTGGAGAGGAGCTGCTGTGCAAGGTGAGCGCCTCTTTCTCTGCCTTTCAGCGGATCACTGTGTTGACGTGAGCGTTGCTCCAGGTCATGCAAACGGGTTAAACCTCAGCCGTTAATCAGGATGACCGCTTGTCAGATTCGTGATCTGAGTGATACCGCATTGCCAAGTAGTAATCACAGCACAATCAAGCATGTTAGATTAGGGCTCTACGCATGTAGTCTGCAACTTATAGAGGCTTTTACTGGTGAAAAATGGCCAGTCATAGCATTCAGCTGTTAAATGTGAGCACTGGGTCAGCTGGTATTGCAAGCAAATGCTTTAAACCTTAGCATTAATCCAGGAAATGACTTGTCAGATTCTTCATATTTTACAATACAGCTTTGCAGTGCATTAAAAATGTCCAGGAATCTACTTATACGGTATGAAATATATGTACAGAGGCTGCAACAGTGCCCATCTCTGTGTAAAATAGTCACTCACAGCATTTTTCTGTTTTAATGTGAGGTCAACTGCTGTTGCTGCTTGCAAATAGTCCACTCCTCAGTGTTATGCATTGCAACAACTTACCTGCGTCCTCTGATCTTAGTAATATTCCTTTGCCACGCATTAAAATTGCCACTCACACCATAATTAAGTCTATTTTAGATAGACACACATGCAGCCTATATAGGCTGCAGCAGTTCCAAGCAATTACCACTAAATGTGAGACTTCACACCCTCCAGTTAGCAATAGGAGTTATTTGCATGTGTGTGTGTCAGCCACAGAGAGCTCAGAAGGAGAAAATATTTCAGGCACATTGTGGTAGACATCGTGCACAAACAGAAATAGACAGTCTGCCATACACTATAAATGGAGAAGCAGGGTCAAACTGATTAAACAGCCATCAGTCATTGATCTCTTTTTGTTGATTAGCACTGTGTTGCAGCCAGACAGCCAAAATGATCACAGCTCGGTCTGGTGTTTAACAATAAGCTGCCTCCATCTGACAGTGCAAGTCGGCAGATTCAGTTTTCTTGTGTTAACTAGAACAGTGCTGTGGTGACGAATTAAGTGTCTTAACCTCCATTTCAGCCATATTTGGTAACAATCTCCTTTAAAGGAATAATATTTGGTTGTTTTTTACAGATCTGCCACATCTGTAGCATATGGTCAGTTACCACATTCACTCATTTCAATGCATTTCACTGCACTTAGAAAAGAACAGAAAACTTGTTGACTCACAACACGTTTATAATAGAAGTCAGTGGGAAGCTGCTGCAGCACCTCCCCGTTGGCTTCTATTATAAGTGTTTACAAGTGTACACTTTTTAAAATAATTTTTGTACATACTGGAAAACCTATTTAAATTAGTGTCTGTGGTAGCTGACCATAAGCTGCAGAAGCAGCAGACAGAGATAAGGTCGAAAGACACCAGAGCATTCCTGTAAGATGTCATTTATTAAGCGAACATTCATTTTGCTATTTATTTTGGCTTGGTAGTGTTTTCATGAGTCTGCTACTACAACAAATGCAGTGGTGTGTTGTAACCTACAGGTGTTTGACATGGGACAGTACCAAGAGAAGATCAGGGCCTACAGTATGTTGCCAAGACACAGGAATGTTGCCCAAATCAAAGACATTGTCCTTGGGGAGCGCAAGGCATATGTGTTTCAAGAGAAGGACTATGGTGATATGCACACATTCGTGAAGAGCTGTAAGCGTGTACCTGAGGAACAGGCCACCAAGCTTTTCTTCCAGGTGGCCTCAGCGGTCACTCACTGCCACCAGGCCGGCATAGTGCTGGGGGACCTCAAGCTTCGCAAGTTTGTGTTCTCCGATGAAAAGAGGTGAGGATGTCTGTATTTGTAAAGCTGTTTTGTGTGATTTTTTTTTTTTTTTTTTTCTTTCCATTTTCAGGTCTTGATTTTTGTAAGAAAATCAGAGAGGTGAGGTGACATCTGCAATATGAGGACCAAATAAGTGGTCCTGGCTTTGCAAAGTGCTTTTCACAAAAGCAACATGTGTCATTTTTCATTGAAACTGGGGCAAAGCCATTTCTTTTTGGTTACTGAGGTTACAGCTGTTCTTCTTACAAATAGACAGCTGCATATTGGTGCTGTCAGAACAAACCTTTTTTTCAGCTTTCCCAAGGTTGTCAAATGCCTTTTCATATTTACATTTTCTCAAAAGTTCATGATGAATTGACTTATAGAAACAGTCCAAATGACTTTGAATAAGATCTTGTTTGATTACCGTCCAATCAAAGTGAATCATATTTTTTCCCTCTCCTGTAAAGTCACCTTTTTGGAGACATATATTCCAAAGGTGAGAACATGAATAACACGCACAAGACATATGTATGGCCCCACACCCTGACATAGTATAAAAACTAACCTTAGTGTATGTTGAGGAGAGGTGTCAGGATAGGTGGGGCAGCTGGGATCTGTTAGGTGCAGGGGAACACGCGGTCAGTGCTCTAGATTGTGGTATTTTCAGCAGAGAAATGGGCGTCAGTTCTGGTTTCATTCAGCTCTAACTTCCTTTCGCCTTTGTGATGCACCACAGGTGCTTCTGCAGAGCCGTTCAGCAGATGGAACGTATAGCACTTACTCATGTTTCTGCAGAAGAGGAAACACATCATAAATCAAAACTATGCATGCCCATTAAGAAATGGCGCTATCCCGAATCACAACCCTTGTTTGCGGTACAAAGTATGCAAGAAAGAGCATATCCATTCAGTGAATTATTAAAGCTTGTAATAGTAATGTACTCTGATCTAATGTGCTCCCATTTATACAGTAGCGTATTAACTATAAACGTATACGCACCCGTGCTCGCTACAGTAAGCTTGTGTCCCGCGGCAGAATGAAACGGGCGCACATCTCCGTTCAGGAGAGCGGATACGTTTGTCATTTCTGGGGCAACATTTTCAAGCGCGACCTTTGGGCAGTGGTGCAGTTTGAGTGAATAGAAATGGACAGGCATGTGCAAGAGGCCAGAGTCACCCAGCTCTCGTAGTGGTGCGGGTACAGCAGGATGACTCATAGCGTTTCACATTCGGGTGGGGGGGGTGGCTACTCGCCACTCAGGATCCTCAACCTGCAAGCTCTCCATTCCTTGGCCAAAGGCAGACAGAAACCAAAGAGCAGCAGAACTGGCTGCTGACATTGCGACACCCCCTGCCAACTTCACCCATCCGACCTGTCTAACCCAGACCATGTCATAACCTGAGCATGCTGACATTTAGGCAGAGATACAGGTCAAAGCTGCAGCAGCGTCATCATATTTTTTTTTCCTTTACTTCCTGCTAGGATGCTAAGTAGAGTAACACAAATGTGCACAAAAGAGGATTATTCTGCTTTCATAAAGGATTACATTTTTCATCTTTTGATGATGCTCAGTCATACAGAGCCTTGTGTTTTTAATCTGTTTCCTCTTTTATTTGTGTGTGCGTCACATACATGGGATTTACCTTTGCGTGAACAATGATGCTTATTGCAAATGATCACAGGGGCACAAACAAACAGATGGAGATAACACGTATGTGGCGTACATACCTCGAATAGCTTAGGTAATGATATGTAGTGGTGATAAGTGATCAGCAACAGAAAGAAGTTGAAACAGTCACAACATAGATGAAGCATGGCCTCATGCTTAGACACATGCTTGGGCTGCATGATAGATTGCTTGTTAATTGTTATTGTGCAATTGCAGGGCCACAGACAAATGGGGGGGCATAAAAGCTGCACATAAAGGTTGTTCATTTAATGTAAAATCCAGGGTAAACAAAGTGCACTCAGTTACCATCTTCTCATGATGTGTAATGCTGTAGAAGTCTCACATAATTTCAATAAGTGGGTAGTACATGGACCCTGTCCACTGAATTTGCACCAATGTGTGACTGTGATTCTGACAACTGCAGTGTGCTAATGAGTCCCTAACAGATCATATTTTTTTTTATTTTGTGCTCTCAGCATCAGGATGAAACTTCACCTTTAACACTGGCACATTTGTAATACAAGGGGAAAAAAGAATGAGTCCTGTGACAAATCTAGTCTGAAATAGGACATATTATGAGATGTGATATTGTTAGCTGTGTATTCAAGTAGTTTGAACATGACCCTTGTTATGAATATTGTGCAAAAATCCACCCATTGTTTAATTTCCAGTCAAAGTTTACAAAACTAGAGTTTAAAAAATATTTTAAAATAGACAGAAAATGGAACTAATAATGCAAAACGTGATAGACCACCAGAACTGTTCCCATCTGATATATAGTGCTTTCATCTTGGAGAAAATCAAGCTCCACTCTTGCATCAGAGCTGAAAAATCCATGTGTTTCTGTCCATCCTTTCACTTTGAGAACACAGCCCAACACTATGAGTCTGAAATGATATGTAGCTGTCAAGAAGCCATTACTGAGAAAAGGAAGTAGAAGGAAATTTGTAAATCTGACAGAGAAGCTGCTTAGAACAATGGACTGGCCACTCCAAAGTCCAGAACTCAACATCACTGAATGTGTTTGGGATTATTTAGATTGCAAGAAGCAGAAAATGCAGGCAACTACTAGGCCTGCACATTTCTTTGAAAAGTTAAAAGCCAGTCTCTTTATAAAAGAATAGAAGCTGTAATAAAGGCAAAGAGTGGATGCACAAAATCCTGAAAATAAAATGTTTTTCTATTTAGTTGTTGAGACTTCTGTGTAATTTTCTGTTAGGCGTATATTTTCTGCTTTTTCCTGATGCTGAAAATGCATCATTTGTACTTCATGACTTTTGCATAATATTATACATAGACTCATGCACACAATATGTTGTTAGTCACAATTCATGGAGATATTATTATCCATTTCGTGCAGCCAGAATGCGTAGACTATCTTTTGCAATATGCAGAGATGTTATTGTGATGTTTTGTCCACGTAATGCAGCCGTAATTTACACACAGACACGTCCACACACACATTCTTGGAATGTGTCCACATTTAGGCTGTGAATGGGGGGCAGGCCAGGCTGGGGATGTTCATGCGTCATTGATGTGACAGCCGAAGTTTTAGGGTAATTAAACACTGGCAGATGCTGAAAGCATGGACCCAGCTGCAGCGAGCACACTGAGGACAGAGCAGTAACAGAGCAGCAGTTCTGTACAGTTAGTTCTCTCCCTTCCACGCACACACACTCACACTTGCACTCACACACAGCACTATGACTCACTCTCTCCACCTCTCTGGCGCTATGCTGTTGTGTCATCTGCAAACCCCTCAGACTGCGAGCCTGACAGTCAGTGATGAAACACAATACGCTCTGCTCTCGCTGAGGGGGATACCGGCACAAGGTCTGTCTGGGCGCGCACACACACAGATGATAAACCCCAGCCGCTGTTAATGTCCGCAGGGATGTGGTCAGTGCAGAGGAGGATTGAGTCCTACTGGAAATAAGGCTAAACATAGCTAAGTGTTGATGAGAGCGTGAGCGAGAGAAGAACGAGATTTACTTTGTATATGTGGGTGCTGTGGAAACCGCCGTGCTTGCCTTTGTTTAAAACAAGGCCATAATTATACACGGCTCTGCCCTCCACTTGTTCTTCTGCTCAGTGATGGGGGAACTATCTGTTCCAGTGCAGTCGGTGTCATGACGTTTTTCATGATTTAAACACTCGTTTAAAGTCATTTGCAACCAAAGAAGCGGCAAGTGAATTCAGTTTTATACACAAGTCAGCCTTCTACAGCCTTCTGGGTTTATCTGTCCACTTAACATAAACACAGAGTTGTTTGACATGATGCCCCAAGCCAGGGTCAAATAAGTGACCTATTCAGTAGTCTGTCAAATAGCATGTCATTCAGTTTCATTGCATTAAACCAGTGGTTCTGTTGTGTATCTTAGTGTTTTCTGTTCCTAAAACTGTTCAGATAAAAAAGGGCTTGCTCAATCATGAGTGTTGGAGCAGGGGACACACTAAAATGTACAGGTCAGAGCTACTCCATAATCAGGATTTGAACCACTGCATTAAATGTAATGTGATGTGTGTATTAGTTGTTTGGTTTTGCCTGCACAAAGCTAGAGGGTCTGTGTCAAATTAAGTTCTCACGAAGGGCCAACGTGATCTTGTAATGAAAACATCTGAAAGCAACTATGAGAAATTTGGAGTTAAATGTGAGTAGGAGCATAGGTTTATTAGGGTGGGAGCAAACTGAGTGTGAAATTTCTAAACCAGTCCAACACCTTGTGAAGGCAGAGTTTAGTATAGTATAGGGCGATGGTGCACTCGCTCATCAACATTCTCCAACAGACAACAAGCCTGTTATTAGCCAAAGAATTTAATGGTAATTACCGTGATTGAAAAAAAAGTCCCCCCAAAAAGCATATAGATGTTTTGCATGTGCAGAAAACACTATACATGCAGTTAAAAGATAGGATAGTGTTTCACTAGTTGTGTTACAAATTGCACACCAGACACACCAGAAGAGGAAATTGGGTATGGATTTTAGAGACACCCGAAAGTTTTATAATATTTGCATAGCAACAAAAAGCGTTCCACTATTGTTATGATTCAAAGAACTCTTGTTCAGTTCAATACAGAATCCTTGTCAGACCAAAAAAAAATTTTGTATAGCACCAGCAAGGGTTTGACCGTTGTTTTGACGTAAAGAACACTTTTCAGTAATATTTAGAACACCTTTCTGCTAAATGTGTTGCTTTAATGCACACTCATTAAAATAAGTCTATTAGCTGATTAGCAGAATTAGGTAAATTAAATACAATGCAAAACCCTGTAGAGCTGTGACCCTCCATGACTGGAGTCTGACATTCCTAGTCTCCTAGTCCTAGTCTAATCAACTCCATTGTATTAAAGTTACACTGAGCAGTGGAAAGTACTGTATTTCATTTACCAAAGATCTGTTTGATTGTGGACCAGGGGTCAATATAACAATATGTTGTTACTGTGATAAATTACATCACAGTGTGCTTTACTGATAATATTGTGGGTATTGCCAGAACACTGAACTGCTGGATGCATCGTAAAGACAACAAGTAAATAGTAACTGTATAAGCTACATAATAACATAATAAGTCAGTTTTTGCAAACATCAAATTAAACATTGCAGTCATAGTTTTTCTTAGCCTTTTTAAAATGTGGGGCTCTTCCAGTTTGTTGACATTTTTAATTGTCATCTTTTGTTTAGGACTCATTTGAAGCTGGAGGGTTTGGAAGACTGTCATATTCTGACCGGTGAAGGGGACTCTGTATCAGACACCCATGGCTGCCCGGCGTACATCAGCCCAGAGATCCTGAGCGGTGGGGGCAGTTATTCAGGGAAGCAGGCAGATGCCTGGAGCCTAGGGGTCATGCTCTACACAATGCTGGTGGGCCGTTACCCCTTCCATGACCCAGACCCAGCCACCCTGTTCTCAAAAATTCGGCGGGGTGTGTTCTGCCTTCCTGATGGCCTATCACTACGGGCACGCTGCCTCCTGCGCAGCCTCCTCCGAAGAGAGCCCTCAGAGAGACTGACCGCTGCTGAGGTGCTCATCCACCCGTGGTTCCACAGCAGCACACGGGATGTAGACAGCCCAGAGCAGGATGTGGGCTCTGCGGAGCAGATGGTGCCTCAGGTCGCAGTGGAGCTGGACGAGCAGCTCTTCTGCTGATGAAAACCCCACAAGCTCACATTTGGACCAAAACTGTTCCAGACACCCCTACGGGTACTTTTATTTTGCATTACGCTTAGGCATGAACAGGGGTGTAAATCTGTGATCATGGCAATTTGATTGCATTACAGTTCTTTAGCAAACATTTTAATGGGTCAAGAAATTTGATTGAAAGTTATTTGATTATTTTGGTAGGACTCATTTCTAAAATACTCAATGTTACATAGTAATGCAATGACGACAATAAAAACAAGGATTTTTCCATCTAAAAAATGCCTAAAAAAATTATTTTGGTCATATAATTAGTCCATACTTTAATGAATATTATTAAAATGATATTATGATTCCAAAGGCTATGCCACATTGACCCAACAATGTTGGCAGCCAGCTTTATATTGATCCAGAGAAACAGGGTGAATGGAGGAAACACGCTAGAATAGTATGAATGGGGAAGAACACACTAGAACAGTGTGACTCAGGGAGAACATTGGAACAGTGTAAAAAAAAGGAGTAGAACATTTTAGAGCCTTGTGAATAGGGGGGAATATTCTAGAACAGCATCAACAGCGAGAACACGGGAAATGATGTAAATAGAGGGAACATTCTAGAATAGTGTGAAAGGATGAAAACATTCTAGAACAGCAGGAATAGAGAGAACATTCATGAAAAGTGTGAATGGGCAGAACATTCTAAAACATTATGAATAATGGAGGGCATTCTAGAACAGTATGAATGACAGAGAACTGACCAGAACAGTAGAAGTGGGGAAGAATGTTCTAGAGCTATGTGAATGGGGAGGACTTTCTAGAACCGAGTGAAAAGTGGAGAACATTCTAGAACATTCTGAATGGGAAGAACATAGGACAGTGTGAATGGACAAACTCTAGAGCAGCTTGACTGGGGAAGATCATAATAAGACAATGTGAGTGGGGTGTACTTTCTAGAAAAGTGTGGAAGAAGGGGAACACTTTAGAACAGTGTGTAAAAAAGGAGAACATTCTAGAACAGTGTCAACAGAGGGTCCACTATAAACCCATGTGAATCAGAGAAAGTTCTAACAGTCACACACATGCGTGGCACACCAGCCCAGCGTTTGAGCTTGACTGAAGAACATTGAGTCAGTCTGCTCTGAACTTAACATTCCAAAATCAATGCAGTCGAATTGTCATCTTCAGGTGCATTTTTACACCCCTGGTTTGCACTTGTGCACGCCCACAAAAGTACTGTATCAACAGTGTTAGGTTAAGAGGGGCGGTGTGCAGTTGCCGACATATGCTGAAGCAATTTCGGTGCTAACGATCTGTTTTGTTGTGCTGTATGAAGTAAACACTGAGGCATGGTACATAGACATGAGAAAGTGAGGCAGTCATCAAGATGACAAAGCTCTGCCAAGTCGCGAGGACTCCAAACACATTAGCTAAAGAGGGGGGAAGGGACATGGGCCTGAACTCTAGCTTTGCTCACACTCTTCAAACCAGAGGCATCCACTGACTCACTCACTGACTGCAACTGCACCAGAGGGGCTTGTCTCGTTTTAAAGGGGCTGATGGACTCAAAAAATCTACACATGTACACGCAGCATAAACTAATCTGAATCAAGGTGACTGTATGGCCTCTAACTCTCCTAAAGGTGCCAAACTGTACAGGAGAGGCCATGTGTGGCCAGTCTCTGACCTTTGAGGCTTTAGGTTTTGCTGGCAATACTGACATCAAAGCCCTTGGCTGACTGTTTTAACTATTAGTATTGGATTAAGATTCAAAGTGGCTTATTTTTCACATACAAACTGAGGAATCTTAATTAAATGCAGCCATGAAGTGTGTCTACATTGCACAGCTTGAATCATACCTATTTAAATGGATACTTTCTTGGAAATGTGTTTAAATAATGATGTCAGTAAACCTTGTGCCCTATCCTTACTGGTTCGCTTGCTGGTCCTGTTTGTGTAGTGTTTCTTTACTTGAATCCTGTGAAGTATCCTAAGACTCGGGGGCTTTAAGCACTACAGGCAAAGCCTGGTGTAGTTGTGAGTAAGATATGTGATGACTCAATAGCTGGTGTTTCAATTGAAAAGTGGATCAGGCAGAGATTATTCTGTATGAATGTATGTGTTTTTTTGTTTTTTTTACTTATGCTCTACTGTAAGCTACAGTGAAAAAACCCACCCACAATAGCTTAGCTGAAATGGTAGAGTCGTGTCTTTGTAGGCTTTAACCTCACCTGCCCTTCTGTTCTGAGTAGTTGTACTGTATGTTACCTCTGAGGCAAAGCACCGGGACAATAATAATAATAATAATAATAATAATAATAATAATCTGAGGTTGGTCGGCCAGCATAAATGTCTAGCTCATGCATGCGGCTCATTGCAAATGCTGACACGGGTGCACAAAGTTCATATCGCACTGTGAATTATGTATTAGTGACACAACCTCGAGGCTAGACCAAGAGCGTCTAACAGAACATATTAATTGTAAAATGAAAAAAAGCATGTAAATATGTATATTCTAATTGTGTGAACAGATTGAATAAAGATCATCTTTTCCATATTTAAGCTTCTTGTTGGCTGCAGAGTTCTTTCTGTCAAACCTGCCTGCTTGTATTTGCTCCCTGGTTTGAGCAAGAGCTCTTCTACATGTACAGTTCCTTCTGACATGCATACACAAATTCACAACTGCATGTGGGAAGAAACTGGAGCTGTATAAGATCTCTTGCTGAGACCAGAGGGAAAATATAAGCAGACAGGCATTCCCTCTCAACACCAGCAAGCTTTCCCTAACGTACCCGTTTCATTTTCTCTCAATCATTTTCTGTCTGCCTGCAGGCCTCGCTTGGATTAAGTGTCAATACAGCATTTTAATGACAGGCAGGTAAAAGCCTCTTCCTGTGCCGAGTCCTTGGGGACTTGAAGACAAAGCTTGGTGTGTTTTATGATGTAAAGAGCCAGGTATCTGCAGAAGTCTGTTATGGTTTCATAGCTCCTTGCGTAAGCTGCTGATTAGGTCTCGATTAGCTATCAACAGGGTAGCTGGAGCATCTTGGTTGCTGGGAAGCTGCCAAGCAGCGTCGCACGCCACAGACGCGATTGTCTAACATGTCAGGACCAGCTTTGGGTGACGCACTGAAAAAGAGCACTGACTTCCTCTGCCTGTGTTTGAGTGCTTGTTTTCATACATTTTCAGGACCAAAATGTCCCCACTTTGTAAGTAAACCGAAGAAAACAGTGACTTTGGTAAGTGCTTTAAACAAAAGCTCATATTTGATTGTTTTTTAAATGAAGGGGCAAAACTATTTCTTTCTGTTTACTGAGGTAATGTGTCGAGTTGGATCTGGGGTTAAACTTGGAGACACATAAAATACAGGCACTTATGTATGAAACAGGGAACATTACTTATTGCATAGTATTACATACAAGTAATACATATGGGACGTATTACGTGTGGGTACTTACATATGTGGGGCATGTTATTACATATAGGTAATTACATATATAATGCATATAGGACATGTCACATATAGGTGATTACATATATAACTATACACATAGGATACATAATTTTCACATGTGGGTCATATAATATACATAACACATGGGATATATTAAGGAAACATTGATTGATAAAATTACATAGATATAATACATATGGGACTTTTGAATCACTCATAGAAACTTACATATACAGTACATAATTCATATGGGATATGTTAGTATAGGATACTACTTGTAGGTATTTAGACAAACTGTACATTTGGGAGATGTATATGAACGCTTGTCCCAACATTGCATAAAAAATTGTGTGTGTGTGTGTGTGTGTGTGTGTGTGTGAGAGAGAGAGAGAGAGAGAGTTTGTCTCTGGGTCATAAACTTTAGTGAATATATCAGGACTTGTTGGCAGCTTTCAGAGTCATATCAACACTTCAGCTTCAGCAGCATCACTACATGCACTATTAATTCCATTTAAGTGACGTTAGTTCTCAGCCGAATCTACTTCTTGACCTTACAAAGTTTTTGCACTTCTGTGAGTTTATCCATTTTGAACTGTAATGCAGATGATCAGTAAGACTACAGATGCTCTTGTAGGTGCATATTATGTATTGAGTAATCTTAGAGGCATAAGTGATTTAATCATAGTTATTCCCACAAACACAAATATAAATTATAAATGGAGAAAGAAATTGGAGAAAATGTTTGACCGTTTCGTTACAAGCCTTGTGACTGTAACAAATGCAAACAGGCAGACAGCACTAGTATGATGTTATAGTACAGATCAATGGGGTTCTGTGAATAAAGGCTGAGATTACATTAGGAAGGCTATGTCACAGCCATGTGGACATTCGGGGAACTGCAGTCACTTTCGATTTTTTATTTATTTTATTTTTTTACTATTTTTATTTTACTAAATTAATCAAAAGAAACAAAAAGTTATGAATCAATATTTTAAAAAATCCTGTTTATGATATTAGATTCTGGGTCAACTTTCTAGAAGTCAAGTAGAAGCCAGATGTTCATAAGGAAATAACAAGAAGCACCAGAGTGCACGGTTTTAAAAGAAGAAAAGTTGTCAGTGGGAACTGACAGGCTCCTGGGCACTCAGTGTTGAAGATGAAAAATCTTTCACTTGAGAAAAAGTAAAATTATTATTATTTTTTTATGGATGTTACTCATTGCACTGCAAGAGGTAAACCTTTTTCAGTTATTAGTGAGTTTATATCAATAATAGTGAATAATCTGTACAGCTCTGCATTTGGCCACAATCTTTACACCAAACAGATTCGAGTTTAAAAACCTGGTAGATGCTGATTCTTTTTTGTGAATTGTGGGGGTTGGAGGTTAGGGAACCAGCTGGAGGTTAGAGAACCAGCCTCGTGACCAGAAGTTCGCCGGTTCGATCCCCAGAGCCGACAGCACATGACTGAGGTGTCCTTGAGCAAGACACCTAACCCCTAACTGCTCCCCGGGCGCCATGGATAGGGCTGCCCACCGCTCCGGGCAACACCCTAGTGTGGGTGTTTTGTGATTTTACTAACACTGTTTTTGGAAAAGAAAAAAACTCTTCTTCTGTAAACACTCTTTTCTAGTTTAGAAACTATCCACACATTAACTGAGATCTTACATCATTTTTATTCTTCAGTTTCAGAAATGAATAACAATTCACTCTTTCCACCAAATCTTGGGAAACTGGGAAGTTTACAAATTTATGGATATGATACATCATGTTGTAAAGTTTTTCAGAGCTATCCCAGGCATAGATACAGTTGCTATGCTCTAACTGGGTAAACAACACTGCAACTATAGTTAGTCAATAATACCAAAGACAGAAGCTCATTGTAAATGAAGCAACAAAATAATGACATAACATCATATTAAGTTTATTTTCAGTGAAATTTGATTTTGAGACATTCAGGGTGTCCAAGAAGTTGATTAGGATGTCCCAGAATCCCCAAAACACCCTGTACTTTGCACCTTGGTTACACTTAAATGCCTTTAATTATGTATTGTTGCAAACACATGTATGATGTGCCTAGTGTCTAGGGCTGGAAAAGTATCTAAGTACTCACAGTAAAGCCCAAAGCCTTGCTACTGCAATAGTAGAGTACTGCATTACTGCCCACTACTGTTCATGTGTTTTTGTGAATTTAAAATGGCAATTGTATTAAATCTTTCTCACCCTGTTCTGTTGTGGTTCCAGTTCCAGGCAGGTATAAATTCTATTGGAAATAATGACAGCAAGTAGGGTCAGGGCTGTCATGGTGATGATGACATATCAACACATTGAATTAATGATGTAGCTGATTTTCCTCAACTCTACTATTGCTACTGTTTTCTGCTATTATAGAGAACTTGGGCCAAAATGTATTACATGGGCTTCTATAAACCAAGGAAACTTTTACTGAACAAGTAAACAGTTGATGAATCACAGGTCAAAATTAAAGTGAGCATGGCAGCAACAATTGAACTGCACTAATGCAGAAAGCTACCAACAAGTTTAATTGACGTGGGTAATGAGAAAAGATTTTCAATCAAATTTAGAGTTAACCCCTTAAAATCTAAGGCTTATTATATCCCAAGGCTCATTTCTAGATGTGGGGTGAGCAATGGAAGCCGGGACTTGCTGAGAGGCCCTGACCATTTAAGGCAGAGGTGTCAAACTCAAAGTAAAAGGGCCATATTAAAAAATCTGTGGACCAAAGAAAAGTTTTTATTTCATTTTAATTAATTTAATTTAATGTAATTTAATGTTTGCTCTAACCTGCACGGGCCATTGTTTATGCTAAATATGCAAGAACATCAACAATAAAATATAAACACTTATAGTAGACCTTAAATATTCTAAATTTAAATGTCCCCAGGAGCTCAGTCTTTTAAACCTAACTATTTGCTTGAACTTGACACATGGTATCCTTTCTTTGCTGCAGGTTCATTAAGACTTGGGCTCAGTTTCTGAGCTGCTGAGCTAATGTGAAGTGTTTATATTGGTTGAACTGAAGCTGGAATGCATTTTGATGATATGACTGGTGTGGACAATTGTGCACAATTGTGTAGAGGTGTAACCGCTGTCCTATAGATTGTTGGGATAAGAGAGTCAGAGCATGTTACATTGCAGTGCATTCTGTGGATTGTAGCACAGCACATCATAAAACAGGCTAATATTAATAGAAAGCTAAAATATTTTTGTGAGCAGGATAGGATTGTGTGGTGGGCCTGATCTGGCCTGTGGGCCTTGTGTTTGACACCTGGGATATAAAGGGGTTAACCCCTTAAAATCCCATGCTAATGTTTATAATCCAATAACTACACAGAGTCCAATGCAAACTCATGGAGTTATTCTTAAAGGGAAATTCAGCGTTTCTGCAAAATTTAATTATTAAGATGTACATATACAAAGTCACTTAGAGTGTTTTAATGTGCTGATAGAAACCAGGCATTTACTAAACTGCCTCACAGAAAGTTATTAGTTGAAAGGGTTACTGACTGATGCCCAAGACATTGTTTTATGATAGTTTGAGGTTTTGGTCTAAAACATTTTTTTTTCTGTCTGTTCATGTTCCACAAAAAAAATAATTTTCTCTGATTAACTACTATTTAACCATGATGATGATGATTATTATTAATATTATTGTTATTATTGTTATTATTAACATTACATACTAAAACTCATGAGAAGCTTTCAGGTGATTTTAGATAATAAATGAAATGGCTACATTTCTGTTGTAGCCATTGTGACCCTCGGTTCCTATCACCACATGAAACAGAAATCCAAGCTGGTAAGTTTTTCTACTGTGAATCATTTTAAAGCACACCACTCTGAATGACAAGGTCTGCATCTCAATGCCAAAATCTGTAGAAACTTTGAAAAAAGTTTAAAAGCCATTGAAAGGGGTACATACTTTTTCTGCTTTCCAAACTGAGACTAAAGAACCAGTACAGTACATGGCCACAGCAATCAGCTGGGACTTACTAGCAGACTAGATGAGCTCTATTTATCATGCAAAAGAAAGGAAGACCACGGCTGACCTGCTGATTCACATCTAAGCAGAACTAAAACAAAAGCCTAAGGCTGAGAAGCACAGTAGCCTTGGACAGGAAGATGGAGGGACTTTGAGGCCTGTTTTGGTGCTTGGTGTGCTGCAGATTAAGTGACCATGTCACGGGACCATCAAGGAATGCTGCAATTACTTGTTTAGTCCGAGGGTCTCCTTTGTCATACTTATCAAGCTGTCATGGCAAATTTGCTAATTCATCCATCTTGTTTATTTTGATGGTCAAGCTGACGTTTCCTCATCGGCATTTCTGCACTGTCATTCTTCTGTGCTTTTCTCATTCTTCATGCTCATAATAGGCTAAGATCTAGGCGCTGAAGCTCAAATCTGACCCAGCTCCCCAGTCTTATCAAAAGCTTCTTTGTCCTCTGTTAGTGAACAATAACAATGAGAATGCTGTAATAAATCTTAGGGGGAAAAGCTAATCTTTTAATAATCTTATGACGTTTTGCTGAACTCAAAATGCAGCGTTAACGCTTTAGGCTTTGGAATATATTCACTTTGTCTTCGCCGTGCTTTCTCCTAAATGCCATTATCTGCTGTGAGGTACATACATATGCATTCACTCACACCACTCACTGTTCTTAATGGAGCAGGTAAGTACCCTAGAGCTGCTTGGAAATTACCATGGGGGTGTATGAGATGGCAATATTGCACACAATCTATCAAAAGGATCGTGCATGCAATGCACTGTAATGCCTTTAAAGCATTTTGGTCAGAACATACTTGTATGCTGCCTTGTAGCTGGTAAGCATAAACACACACTTCACAAGGTAATGAGGCAAAGTGGAAAGTAGGTTTTGTTTTGTTTTTTAAAAAAACAGCTTTCATGAGGCCATAGAGGGATTTTCTGACTGAAAGCCTGATGCAAAAACCAAAGATTTCCCTTTCTGCAGCATTAATTATCTGCCAATATCACTGGTTTTATGCAAACAATGGGCCGCAGTGTAAAGGCGGATATGTTTGATGCATTGAAAGTGACATTGTGGAGGGAGAGCCAAAAGTAGCTTAGCCTAGATCTACATCAGCAAATACCTTATCAGCATTTTTGAAAACTCTACAGAACAAGCAGAAAGATTAATTTTAATCAGTCGTTCACCACAGTATGAAAGGCTTAGCTGCACTTTCCAAAAACTCACCATTATAGATGAATGATCAGCATGAAAGTGTCTGCAGAAGGAAAGGGAACGTGTTTTACCATTCAATAAAGCATGCAGGCTTTGCCTTCTATAAGCCTTGTGAGATCTCACAAGCCTGAGCTACTAGATTAGATTCAATACATTACATTTCACCCTTTGTGGTCTGCTAAAATCCACTGATCAGTTATCTCAGCAACAGCCTTGGCTGCTGGTCACCCCAAGCTGCTGCCTGCAAAGATAGGCCTGAGTGTAAACATAAACACAACTAGGCTTGAAAACGAGGAAGGAGTACTATATGCGTAATAAAGATAACATGAATCATGATCGAGCATGTCTAGCATCTCAGTCCACGACTCACCGACTCACTCAAATGTGGCTTACAGCGTGTTCTGAATGGGTTACAGGGCCAAGCTTAAAAATAAATAAATAAACAGGCACTGTTTCAGCTCAGAGTCAGCACTGAAACAGTCACGTGGCCCAGGTTCACACAGCAGTAAACCCTGCTGCCACCGAAAGACCAACTCTTTCACTCTCTCTTCTACATGCTTGTATGTAGGGCAACAGTTTACCAGTGAAATTTTGTCATGACAGTGGTAAATCGTGACTCTTCGGTAGGCCTTCAGTTCAATTTTTGTTGGCACGTCTAGGAATTCTAGTAGCAAGTAAGTGCTAAGCTATCAGTGCTTCACATTGTAAAAGATAGTTTGTAAAAAGATAGTATTTAGATAGAAGCTTGTAAAAGATGGTTTGGTCGCACACATGGCAAATCAAAATGTAAATTCAAAATGTCAGTTCATTATTATGTTAGTGGTTTACCTGCTGCATTAGTTCAGCTCCTGAAATCATAACCAATGGGAGCGCTTGCTTGGCTTGCTACACAGAAGACTGACTGGATCATTTTCTGTTCGGCAGTTCAAGATTTAAAGCCTTTTTGGTTCTAAACCAAAACCAATGCTTGTAGTGTTCAAGCACTAATGCTATAGCGAAAAATCACTAGAGGCAAGCCTGAGTCAAAACCAAGACCTGGACAGTCGAGTGAGTTAAGACCAAGACACTGTAGTAGTCAAGTTGAGACTGAGAACAGGGCAGTCAAGGCCAAGGCCAGGACAAAACCTGAAATTCCTTTGTAGTTCAGCGTGAAATCATTATCATTAATTTTACATGCTATATATTAATAAATGACATTGTACTGTGAGATAATATAAAGCCTAAAAATATTGTTAAATATTATTATATCACAGGTTAAGTCTGGTGCATTGGATAACAAGGCCTGCGTTCAATGCCCCGGCCGGGTGATCTGTGTAGAGTTTGCATGTTCTTCCAGTTCTTGCATGTGTTTCCTCCCACAGTCCAAAGACATGCAGCCAGGACAACTGGAGATACTAAACTGCCCCAGGTGTGAATGTGAATGTCTATGTATCAGTCCTGTGATGGACTAACAACATGGGTGTTTCCTGCAACAACAGGGTGTTTCCTGCCTTCTGCCCTATCTGCTGGGATAGGCTCCAGCACCCCCGTGACCCAGGAGGATAAGCAGATTATCTGAGTGAGGTTTAGTCCAACTTGGCATCATAGCTTTTGGAAGCAATTAATAGATAAGATGATTCTCTGTCCTTTCCTCTCTAAAACATATTTAAAATCAACCGTGAGCATGAACCAAACAAAATTCATCCATTTTTATTATTAACAGAAAACATAATAATAACATTTCAATCTGCCCTCAGGAGATGTTTTCATTTAGCAATTAATGACATTCAAACAAATAATACCCAGTTAAACAATCATGCAAAGGATCCTCAACTGGCAGCAAAGTTGAAGAAATTCAATAATGGAAGAAAAAAAATTAGTTTCCAGTTACCTCAGACAGAGGCAAGACTGTGAAGACTGAGAGTGTTAATTTACAATCTTAAAGTCTGGACATCTCGAGACCAAGACCACAACACATCTCAGTACAACAAGCATGAGGATTCTTTTAAACACAAAGGAACTAAGCATTACAGAAATGTACTTTTTCACAGAAGTCATTAGGCCTTCAGAGAAGGTCATGAGGCTTTCATAATGATCCCCACTGTGTCATGATATCTAATGAGTTTAAACTGCACAGAAAATGTCAGTTAACATGAAATGCTGGGATACTTCTAAGAAGGAACACATGGTTAATGCCGGTCAGTGGATGAATTCTCCATTTCATCACTCTGCAAATGAACATTCCTATAACTTGCTTAGTTCTCCATTGTCCTCCATAGATGAGTTATTCTAAGAGATCGGAGCAAAATTCTCAAAATAATTTGCCAGTTTTTCATGTCAAGTAATCACATTTTTTATCTTCTATAATTTTAATTACATATTGCTCTTACCAGACTTTCTCACCAGAGTAAACTTTTTTTTATGCCAAAGAGCACTGAGAAGTTTAGACTCATCTCACTGAATTGAGAAATGTGACAGGAAGAATGATTCTTGTAAATCAGGCTGTCATGTTCCCTGTTTTCAAGATTAGACCTTTACAGTTTTTCAGCAGTAAATTACCTGACATCTCTGTGAAGTTTGCAGAAATTTGATAAAAAAATACAATTTATGTGGACACTGCAATTCATGCACCCTGTTAACAATGTAGAAAGCAATAAATTATGTTGAAGAAAAACTTTTTGGAATTTATCTCAACATTTAAATGATGTGACTTATTCTAATCATGTGACTTACTGTGATGAATATATGATTTTTGTGGCTAAATAAGTTGACATGACAAAGAGACAAAATCCAGCAATATATATATATATAAATGTTTAATATAAAATGTATGTATATTGTATGAGGTGGGACTTCAATGACTGTCTTTACCAGGAATGTCAAACTTCAGTTCATGGCCCTACTAATTAGCTGATGAGTTGAATCAGGTGTGCTTTAGGAGGCAGTGTTTTACCCTGAGGACTGGAACCTGACACACGTGATCTATACAAAGATGTGAAAGTACCAATACCTAGATGCCGAATACTTGTATTCACTGGGATGATGATTCAGTATATTTAGTTCAGTTGATATTCCTTCAAATTGTGTAATATAATATAATATATGACATAATATTATAATAATATAATCATTTGTGTTGTTATTCCTTTTTGAGAAAATTTGATACACTTCTAACATTAGTCATTGGTTTTCACTGGTTAATGTGAATACCTCTAATGATTAATCTCACTTTATTACTTTATTCATAATTTTCATAACTCTTATTGTTGGTTTTGTGTTATTGTTTTTGACCAGAGCAGGATGAATTCTCTGTCTTCTTGCTTTTTGTCATGATCACCCTTGACGTGCTCATTAGGGGCCTGGATTTCTGTAAACCTGCTTTGTGATGAGACCTGTTGTAAAAAGCACTACACAAAAATTGAATTGCTTTAGAACATGATGTATTTCCCATTTCTTGTTGGTGAATTATAGAGGACAGTTGGTTGAACAGGGATTTCAAGTGGTCAGATGCTTCTACCTGCATTGATGGAGCAAATACAAACAGAGCTGGGGTTGTATCTTCTTGATTCCAGCACTTTGCTCTTATCTTTGAAGCCTGCTTTTAGAGTCAATAGGCAAGAACATAGAGACTCCATAATGGCTTATGAAAGGACAGCAAGCAATCTGGATAGTTTCAGGAAAAGAGGACACAGAATCACAGTCCAATATTTCTTCACAGTATGGTTTTGATCACTTCAATATAAATATATTTTATACAATGTGTGTGTGTTCACTATCATTCTTTGAAGGTCTTATTGTCAGAACAGCTTCTATAGTAAATTCACTGCTAATGAAGGGTCACCACTAAGCATGAATAGATAAATATGGTTTGCAAGCCAAAAATGGATGACATTCCCTTTTCTCTCATAATAAAAAATCGCAATTAATAGAATCCTTTTCATCCACAGCAGACTCATTTGTACTGATTTGCATACACTGTAGGTTTGCATATTCATTAATGCCATTGTAGCTAAATGAGCAGCCTGTAATTAAATCATTTGTGTCATTGGAAGTGCTAAATATATGGTCAGCATGGTTTGTACTATCACCTTTTGGTTTTGTCTTGCGGATCATGATGTAACAAGTGAAAACAGTAGCTTCCCTTTTTATATAATCCAACCTACCTGTACTGCAGTGCAAACAACAAGTCTGAAAAAAGGGAAGAAATAACAAATTGAACATGTAATAACAGTTGTTATGGCAATTATTGGTTATGAGTTCCTTCATAGAGATGATTACTTTTATGCTATTTGTGGGCATTTAACTGAGGCTATTTGTACAACACTGTGTTTCTTTTTTCCATGAGTCAAAGAGACTATACAGACTTTTGCTGCTAAGTGACTCTGGGCTGTACATCTGTTATATATAGACAACCTACGCCATGTGAGCAGCATTGCAGTGGCATCTGCTCACAATTGAAAAGTTTGAAAATTTTGATTGAAAATATGCATTGAAGTTGAGAGTCTCTAGGTAATGTTCCCTCCTTCTGCAGGCCTATTACTCTCTCTGGTGCATTGGACATTATGGACTGTTGTTTCTCAGTGAGTGGATGTTGTGAGCTGCTAGTGAGCAATGAGGAGTGAAAGAGTGCTGTGAAAATAATTAAGACTTCTCCACAAACACAGTCGTGCTAAGATAAAATGGACAGCACAACTGCAGCTTTATTCTTATAAATAAAGGCCAAAACATAGCATTTAAATATTTTTTTTTCATTTGTGCCTCCTCACCTATCTAGTGATCTAGTTTGCCTCCATTCTTGTAAATCCCACATTTCAACTGAGTCAATGTTTTACAAAAAAAATGTATAGTGCGCAACAGAGACCTCTGAAACGAGCGGAAATTGCATATCATTGCTTTTGTGAAAAGCGGTTAAACCTGGAATGAAAGACACTACAGAAAAACTTTAAGGTGTTGGGTAAATTGTATATTTCTCACTCAAAATAGCAGTACAAGTGCTTTGTAATAGCATTCTATGTGGCCAATGATGAATTTTGAATGAGGGCCTTTTGCAGAAAAGAGAGGCGTCCTGCAAGAGTTTCCACTTCTCATCACCATGTAATGTTCTATATATACAGCTGTCTGATGGTTTTTCTCAACACTCAATCAGATTTCAATAGACAATACAAGTGTTGCTCCTTTAAGAGGAAACTCAAGTGTCTATCAGTAGACAAACTGAGACGAAATCCTCTTTCTATCAAAGCTCTGAAGGAGTTGGAGGGCCCTAGACGAAGTACTGCAGTCACACTGTATCATTTTGTGCCCTGGATTAGACTGATAGCCTGAAAAAAATTGCATATGAGTTTCTGAAGTGGGAACCGTTGGTTTCAATCCTGGGGTGGTTTACAAACAGATGAAGACGTACAGCAATAATAATGTCCATGCGTTTTCTTTTATTGACAAAGCTTTTCATTAAAAACATGTTTATAATACAAGCCAATGGACAGTTGCTGAATTCCATCAGTAAACACTCTAGTCTTCAAATAAAAGTGTAATTTAAATTGTAAATCTGTATCATTAAATCATTCAGGGATGGGACAAATTTTCCAGAGGGAAGAATTAGTGTTAATGCCTTACCAGTGTAGTGGTGTGGATGGAGTTTTCAAACCTGCCTGATTGCCATGGATACCAGAAAGCCTCAGTAACAGCCAAAGTAACAGGAATTTTCATTGTTTCATTATTTGAAAGTGGGAAAACTTCATAAGACCAGCTTTGATAAGACATTTTTAGGTCCATTTCCTCCTAAGACCTGTATTGTATGGAGTGTAATGGTTGCAGTCATAAGTCTGGGCACACCCTGTAAAATTATGTGTTGTTGCTTTCCCAGATCAAAAGGAGTCAACGCATCCTCTACTGAGAACATACCTTTGCATATTTTAATACACAATTGTAATGTGAAAACGTAACGTGAAACATAAAGGGAAAAAAAAATTGGCCTGTGTAAAAGTTTTGGCACTTTCTATTTCTGTGTTTAATTCCAATATGTTAAACCCAGCAAATAAATAGAAATTGTGCACTATGGTTTGAAGAAACATGCAACATTTAAGTTTCTCTTTAGAGGAAGCATTAACTTTCAGTTAGAATATCAACAAAGCACGTAATTTGACCAAGGATGTTCAACTTTTGCATACAACCATATTTCAAACATTTATTCCTGAAATCCAGCAACTGCCCATTGGCTTCTTTTCAACAGGTCAACAGGTTTTCTGTCTTTTTTAAGTAAACACCTCAGAGTTACTGTCAACGGTATGATGGTATAACACAGCTGCAGCAGTTAGAGATTAGGTTAAAAAACAGGTAACTTTTCCTTTACACCAGACTACCTTACTAGCCTAAACCACATCTACTTGCTGCCTCTTACCTCCCAAGTATTTGAAAATCCAAAAGCATCAAACAGAGTAGAATGCCTTGCCCAACCCTTGGTCAATTCAAAATTGTACTCCTAGATGTGTCTAAAACTTTGATTGTGTTTAAAATATGAAAAATATGAAAGAAAGAAGCAGAAATGAACTGGGGAGGGAGTGAAAGTGTTTACTGTGCCACACAGTGAGACTGAATCAAGTGGGGTTTAAATGTGGAAGGATGTGATAAAGGGAGTGAGTGGTATGCATGACTTCATGCAGTCAAAGTTGGGCAGCTTTAATTACATTTCAGCAGTGCTGCTTTTCAGAGGCACAGGCTATGGTTCTGATCATCTCCAGATGATTATTAGACCTTTGTGGAAAGTCTGTGTGCAGTCAAATTGTAATTATAATCAAGCCCCAGAGGACCTTTTACATGTCAATGGCCTTTCCCTGAGTGTTTTTTCTCCAAATCAGGCTTAAAAAAATGTAACTAATGTGACAAAACAGAAACAAAATCATGATTTTCAATTTGAAAACTGCACTCTTGTGCTTTATGTATTCTTCTCTTATGCAGAGAGCTTTTAGGCTTAATGTGCTATGACACTATTGTGTACGAAGTTGTATCACTCAAAAGCAAGCACAGCAATGCATGTGTAGAAACAGGGCGATGTGGAAACTTCAATGATGAAACATAGGATCCAACGTTATTACCAAAGTGAAGTTTAGAAAAAGTCACAGGTGCCCTGCCCTTTGATGGTTATGAAGATAAAAGGAACACTTCATCATTCATAACAAAAGCAGAATGGGAGGCTACTCTCTAAATGAATCATCATAACTGGCCAAACCCAGCTACTCTATAGCAAATGAAGCTTAGAACAAACACAGAGGAAGCTAAGTAGACTGCACACATAGATGTATGCAAAGTAATTGCTCAGTTACATTTACTTCAATAATCATTTTGATCCATAGTCCTTCAGGTTTATGAACTTATTTGTGTTTAATGTCTTGTCACACCTCTCATATTCCAGCTTTAAATAAGAATAGCACTAATTCAGTTCAGACACTTATTGTATACATGGCCTATTCATAGGAGAGATTTACTTTTTCTGTAATCCACATTTTAGATCAATGTTAAAGACACTCACTATGGAATAATACATATAGTATTACGCAGAGACCAAACAAGGAAAACACACTTACTGCTTACTGGCAGGATAAATTAGCTTGGAGATAATACTGTATAAATAATTGAGTTAATAGTATACAGTTGTATACACTTCAAGAAACAAAGGTTCTGTGCAGGTACATTTTTTGTTCATCACGGTACAAACAATCTAAATGTTCCCTCAAAGGTACAACAGTGATTTTAAGGTCCTATTGTGGACCTTAAATAAGTTTTTCCCAGCTGAAAAGTATGTATTTGTACCTTTTCATAACCTAAAGTTTTAGCACAGAACAATAAAATAAAAAGTCTGGGGATGAGATGGGGGGTGTGGAGTCAATACAACTAAGAAAATATAATTTCAATGGATTATTATGGAACAATTACGTTCCCTGACTTATAATATACAAGGTATTGAGACAACCCTTGAGGGTACCACCCCAGTGACAAGAGGATCACAGTGAGTGATCCTCACTGTGAAAACAGAGTGCATATAAGTTTAAACACTGTCAAAATACCAGTTTTTTTGAGTTTGAAGTGAAACTAAGTACATATCCTAAATAAAATGGTATGTTTCTGCAAAGTTTAACATACTGCCCACATTTTATGTTTTATTTTCCCAACAGTAGTGTAGTGAAGGTGGACATGGAGATGGTTGGTGTGAAAGTAGAGGAGGCAGTGGATAGGGCAAGATGGAGGCAGATGATCCGCTGTGACGACCCCTAAAGGGAGCAGCCGAAAGAAGAAGAAGAAGATTTTCCCAACAGTAATTAAAACTAAACAGTGAATTAAGAAGTCCAGAATCAGGGGCGTACAAACTTTGGCATACAACTGTATCAATAATTTGTTTGGTTTTCTTTACTGTTGGTCACAGTTCCTGTGTCAATGAAACCTAAAGGATTTGTTTGAGTTTTTGCTCATCTAGAATAGTCCTCACTACACGCTCTGGCTTTCAGCTGAACTACAGCAAACAGCAGGTGTTCACTGATGTCCGACCAAGTCTGGCACCCCACAGTGCCCTTCACCTGCATCAGCGGAAGGTCATTTGCTCTCTGGGTGACCACAGGATTTCAAACAACTGCTGCCCGGCTTTGAGTAGATCCTTCTCATCTCTCTGTCTCGTGGAAGCTAGAAGTGTAAGAGGTCCACACACTGACCCCTTCATCACACACATGCACAAAAATACTGCTGGAGTCGCTCATTCTGGTGTATTTGAAATTTATGAAATACTGTGTTTCCACTTGCCAGAATTCCATACATCATATTCCACACTGTTTTGCGTACAGTGACTGAGTGACTGAAGACTGAGCACTTAGTTCAGGTCCTGGTCATCTCTATTCAAGGGCTCAGTTTTAACCCTATATTTGGGTCTACCCTTTAGTTTCTCACCCTCATAATTATACAACATACATAGTAGTTTCATAGTAGTTACCAAATAATTGCTAGTCATTATTAATATTATTTATAGTAATGGCAATAGAGTTAATTATAATAGAATGTATCTTAAGATTAATTACTGGTTAATTACCTATTAATAAGCCTGTGGTTGAAGGTGTTCATGAGGGAATGGGGGACTGTACACAATGAGGGTAACTGGTCTCTGATATGATGCTGTACTAAATGACATTCTTTACAAATAAAGATGCCAAAAAAGATCATTTGGAGCAACACCATAGACGAACTCTCAGTAAAACTGTATGTATCGGGTACAAATGCTAACACCGTGGAGGTTGTGAAGTGTACATCTCCAATGTCTTTAGTTAGGGAATGGAATTATATCATATTAAATTCATTATATTTTTTTGATCACACTTTTTATCAAGTGTCCAATTAAGAAGACATGCAAGAACAGTGTAACTGCTGGTCATCACATATGTATCAACTTTCATACTCACATAGTTACTTGTGTAATTACACAAATATTTTCTATAATGCAACTGCACATAGGGTGAAGGTAATTGCCTTTGTGCGAACTTTTCTAACAAGATTTTCTTGTTCTGATTGTAACATGAAGGGTGTATTATATATTATAAGAGTGCTTATATTGCATCTGCACAGGAAATGCAAACCTTCCATATATATTTGCTAGCTGTAGTGCTCCGCTTGTGTCTTGACATGGTAACCAAACCAATGTTTAAAGCATGTTGTAAGGTGATGGTATTTACTCATCAACAGCACATATCTTTAAAAGTAACTTTTATGTAATTAATTAAAATATACACTCACCAAACACTTTAGTAGGAACACCTGAAAACCTACACATTCATGCAATTTTCAAATCAGTCAATCATGTGGCAGCAGTGCGGTACATATAATCATGCATATCAACCTTGTATTTACAAAAGCTGTACTACTGTAATCCATCTGTAAGAGTGAATACATCACCAGTAGTCACATTTTCATTTAATTCATTGCTAAACTGTAACTACATACTCATTAGTGATATTTAATATAACGTGGCACCCGTTTGACCTGATTTTTTCCTGATTAAAAAGTTAAGTTATGAAAATTTACTTTTGATGATGTGAATGTAGTGCACCTATAAACTAATTTAAGGCACACAATTGGACATCATGTTGAGTCTTTGAGGGCACACTTACACTGTTTGTACCTAGACTAAAACTGACAGTGTAAAGAACCTCTCAATATGAAACCTCTCAAACTCTGTTAAAGCCATTAATCCAAAGTTTCTTCAAGGAACCCAAAGTGGTTCATCTATTGGATCCCTCAAAAAAACAGTTTGGCACCATTATTGTTAAGAATGAACAGTGTAGTGTCAGTGTGCAGTTGCCAGTTATTGGACATGAAGCACCCGAGTTTTCTCAACATGAACAGCAGTTGATAACACTAGGCACATGGTGCACAGGCTGAAGTCTAAAATGAGTGTTCCGCCCTGTTGGGTTTGACCTTGAGATTGCGGCACCAAGCATTCCAAATCCTGACGACTCAAAATGCAGCTGAGGCAATCACTGCTGGGCACTGGCGAAACTTTGCAAATGAATCATTCAGCCCATCCAGGGGGTTGTGAATAGAGCAAGTGATTGACGTGCACAGGCCTACCTCACAGCGCCTGCAGCGAACACAACAGGCCAGGTTTCTGCAGGGAGGCACTGATTTTTGTTTGGCATAATTGGGGAAGATATGATTCAGCACTTGGTATTCGACACTGATGCTCTTGTGGCTGAGAAGGACTCTGCATCTTTTAGGAAAAACTGGCTTTCCCCCCAGGAAGCCTGCATACCATCACTGTGATACTACATGTTCACACTGAAATCTAACATGAATGCCTGCAAATATCAAGTTAGAATGTACAGTCTAGGCTTATTCCAATACTGATCTGATATACTCACTTTGTAAACATATGAGATACAACATTAAATAACAGCGTAATTTAGTGGATATGAAAAAGCAGGAGTTTGCCTGACAGAACTAAAGAGAAAATTACAGGAAAAATAAATTACAACAGCAGAATAAAGACCTGTAATCAGGTGAGGCATTTTGGAAAATTACTACAGACATGGTGAAGCAAATGAAATGGCCTCAGGTTTAACTACACAGTGCTAAAATACAATTTGCCAGCGTCAAAATCTCAGTCTCACCAGTTGAAGGTACTTAATTTAACATCGTGACCTAATTACATAATCTGTTCAAAAATACTCAATTATTGCTTTTAAAATTAATTTATTCATCATCTAACCTGCTTGGTCACAGGGAGGTACTGAAGCCTTTTCCAGTGCTCAAAGAGTGGAAGACAGGAAACACCCTTGTCAGGTTGCGAGACATGGTTTTAAAACATCTCATTCAATTCTAATGTATGTGTTGTGGAATTATATGTAGCAAGCCTTCAGCAATCTCACCGAATTTGCTGTGTGTAAAAGAGCAGGCATACTTATCCAGAATCCTATATATCATATTCTGGGAGGGAAAAACAAGAACAGAACAGATCGTCTACTTCATTCAATACAGATACTTCCATATCTCAGTCCAGCAATGTCATGTATCTCCATTTAGCTAGCCTGCTCCTTTACATACAGGTCTAACATAAACATACAGTTTTCCACTGGCGTTTTTTCAGTTGGAGGCTCCTCACCTGACATAGATCATACTGACTTGTGTATGCATGTGTTGACACTCATTCTCCATTATGAATGTGTTGGCAGTCATTCTGCAACCTGGTGCCTCTATGAATATAATATAATATGCCTGAATATTGTCATGCAGGGCGTCATGTGCACTTCTCTCCTAGCAGCTCTTCTTTCCTCTCCCATGCGCTCTGTGCTCAGTGTGACTGCATTGTGCTCAGGCACTTGCCGGCTTGCTCAGAGACCCTGGCACTCTCTTTGCTTGGGCGCATAGCAGGAGGAACACAGATACTCAAGCAATTACTTTCATGGAGCTCGTCAGCCATCTCCCATTTTGACAGATGACTTTTACCTCGGCGTGTGTCAGCTGCATCTTAAGGCACTTATAAGTGTTATGGATAATGGCTTGTGTTTTTAGTTTTTTTTTCACCATCTTTTCAGATTCTCTGGGCATCTTCACTGGAGAGAAGCTGACGTGCTCTAATGACATATTCAGACTTCCACTTACTTCAAATGATGCAGACTTTAGTGACAGTTTATTCTGGGTTTTATGTCTGCATCCAAGAAAAGCTTTTGCTTCACAACAGGGGGTCTCAAGTAGTGCATTGTAAGGCTCAAAATAGCCCTCGGCCACTATGAGTCTGTAGACATAATAGGCTGCGGTGAAAAAAAGAAATGCATTGGATTTATTTGATTCAAATGTGTACCTCATTACAACACGAACAAAATACATTGTATCAACACCATTTCATCTTTCAGTTTCACTACTTTAGGCAGTACTTGTTTCCTTGTTTACCATGATGTGTAAATGATGTACAGATCTGAATTAAGTAGAATTGATGCATTACTTTCTCTGAATGGGCTACAGCACTACTACTAAAGTTTAAATCGTACAGAAATGTAATGCATTTATTGAGATTAAACTGTCGCTTGTTTCAGGGCTTTATATTATGTAGAATGACATGGGATTTTTTTTCATTGTTATTATATCTCTTGAGATTCTGTGGGCTTTGTCACTAGAGACATACTGCCGTGCAGACGTCTGGATATCTGAAATGACTTTTGTGACAAATTTTTCTGGGTCTTATGTCTACATTCAAATAAAACATGGTGCCTTGAGTATAAGACTCAACATAGCCTTTGGCTACTACAATAAAGTTTTAGACATAATAGTCTAAAATAAGCATATGAGGATATAAAAAATTTATACCACAACTAGCAAACCTTTCTATCACACTCAACAATGTTGTCAGGATGCTGTTTTTAAGCAATCAGCCACTTCATGCAGTACATCTACTTTTTATTCTACACTCATCGTCCATTTTATTAGCTCTGTGTAAATACATCTGCTGATGCATGTGGACACATCATCAGTGATGTTCCTGGAATCACTGGGTGTTTCAGGTCTTTCAACATCATACAGCCTCACCCAGGTGACCCAGCTGGGGTTGATCAGACCCCAGCTTGTGTCCAGATGGCTAGCTAGCTACCACAACTCCATGGTTCTCCTCTCTTGAGCCACAGCCATATTGAGGCCCTCTCTGCCGCTTCGGTCGGTGGTATTGCGGATGGCTCTCCTCTTTCGCTCTCCCTCGAGGCCTAAACTGCTTAAGGCTCTGGCCAAGGAACAGGCCACAACACTTCTTCATCCAACCTTCACTGGGAAGCACCTCGCTTTCCATCCAGCCTGCTGACAGTCGCTGACCAGTCCTGCATACTTGAACAGCTTCCTCTCAAACATTTCTTCCAAGCAGTCTTCCCATGGGACTGTCAGCTCCAGTAGCACGGCTTGCTTGGTCGACTAAGACACGAGGACAATGTCTGGTCAAAGGGTGGTGACAGCAATGTGGCTGAGGAACTTCAGCTGACGTTCAAGGTCCACCAACAACTGCCAGTCTCTAGCAGAGGTCAGGATGCCTGCCGGTGATCTTTTGAGTGGGACTGCCTGCTCCCCAGCTCTGTTGAAGGCGATGGTTTTTTTTGGAAGGACGAAACTGCTTTGCCCACACAAGTCCAGTGCTGATGGCTTCAGTGATGGTCTTGAGGACTTGGTCATACCTCCACCAGTATCGCCCTTCTCCAAGTGCCGTAGTGCTGCAGCTGAGGATATGCTCTAGGGTTCCTCTCTTGGAACAGAATGGACATGCTGGTGTTTCTGTTATGCCCCATGTGTGCAGGTTAGATGGGCTTGCAAGCACATCATACACCGCCTGGATGAGGAACTTAATGCGGTGAAGCTTGGAGAAATTTTACCATATAGGAGAAGTTTGTAGTGTTGCAATTGCAGACTGTAGTCCATCTGTTTCTCAGCATACTTTGTTAGCACCCTTTCACCCTGTTCTCCACCGAGCTTTGAATTTACTTAATTGAAATGGGTACACCATTTACACATAAATAGTCTACATCAACATATCACCAATATTGCCAGAGGGAAGTAAAATGAAAGTATTTTTTTTTTGATTGAAAATCTTTAATTTCACTTATTTTTCAGCAATAAATGTGTTGGTGTATTGTATTTTATCCATGTGTATATGATGTACACATTTGAATCAAGTAAATTTATGCATCTTCACAACATTTAAACTAGCTTAATTGTAAAGTGAACCAACTCTCACTGCTTTCAGGACTGGATACAATGATGAGTTATTGATTAGGAATGTCTGAAATTATTAAACAATCATCATTATCACTTATTAGTTTTACCATATAGGCTGTAAAATTGCATTGTTTTATTCTTAACATATTCATTTTATTGTATTGCACTTCAATTCATAAGTTAACAGACTGCTTTGAATCTGTACGGAAGAAAATTGACTTGTATCATTGTTTATCTCAGGAGGTTTAGG
Organism: Pygocentrus nattereri; assembly: GCF_015220715.1. NCBI lineage: Eukaryota > Metazoa > Chordata > Actinopteri > Characiformes > Serrasalmidae > Pygocentrus > Pygocentrus nattereri. The sequence goes on from NC_051237.1 coordinate 4,537,087, forward strand.
TGTAACACTGTATTTCCACTTATCTCACCATGAGGAGGTTGTACTTTAGCCTGGCTAGTGCTAGCTGTGAGTTATCTAGACAGACAACAAGAAGGTGTATAAAATTATAATAGGTGTGGGTTCTTTGGCTTTTATACACAACCAGGCCCAGCATAAGGGGGCCATTTAGTGGGGCCCACTAACCAATCATCATGGCCCACTAAACCTGCAATCTGCATCCACACTGACAAGTAGCAAAAAACAAAGTGCAACTAAACTTTGCATCCAGTATAAAAATCTACATGGAGTAACATACTAGTTTGTATGCATTACTTTATACTGTATTTCAGGGATGTGGGAAGACAAATAAGAAGACATATTTCCTAAATAGGTAGATTTTTGGTTGTTTGCGTTAAAGGTGACTCTTCTGTTGATTCTTCGTGCGTACTTTTTTTTGTCCTGCCACAGTGATGGCCCTCCAGACCCAATGGGGTTTTTGGATGCCTTACCCATGATTTAGTTCTGGTGTAGAGGCTGCACACAACTTAGTAATTGAAAAACACTTATAATGAAAAAGTTACTTTTGTGGTCCAGTTCAAAAGACAAAAACAGTGCTGCTGGACCTGTTTAAATACTGTCATATGCAAAAGTTTTGGCAACTTACGTGTTGTTGATTTCTAAGTGAAAATAAGTTAACACCTCCTCTTCACAGAGCACACTTCTGCACATTTTAATGCACAATTTCTGTCTATTTGCTCATAGTGTTATAATATTGAGGATAATAGTATGGCCTATGCAAAAGTTATTGCACATTTTTATATTTTATTGCTTTTTCCAATATGTTCAGCGAAATACACAGAAACTGTAAAATTTGCAAAATAAGGTCATATTCAACTTTGTACCCAGCAGAGAATGTGTCATGCAATTTACACTTAAAAAAATCAACAAAACAAGCCATATCATACATAAACAGGGATATTTTATGTCAATTCTGAACACACATAAAATATCTTTATTACGTTTTAACACACGTTAATTTGTGCCCTATCCGCCTCTACAGTGTGTGGTAAATGCATCACTAGCCACCATCCGTATTTTCGTGTTGCAGCTGATTTAGTATGCTGCCCACATGTAAAGAGTTTCATTCCCAGGCTTGATTTTCATCACCAGCCAGGCAAACTCTACCATTTGTATTCCCACACATGTCACATTTGGCTTAGAACCCCTCCCCCCCAAGTTAATCAAGTTAGAATAAGGCACTCTGCCTATCGACACCCCACGCAGTGACTTTCCATTTCGTTTGCAGCGTTTGTTATTATTGCTGCCCAGCATCACAATCAGGCCCTCTTGAAGCCCAGGAGTTTCCACTGCTTTGATTGACCCAGCAGGCACTAAAGCTTAAAGTGATCAAAATGTGCTAGTATGGGTTCATTGTTGTTACACTTATAAAGAATGCAAATTGGAAGCAAGAGGCCAGCAGATAGATGTGTTTACCTTGAATAAACATAGGATTTTTATATTTCACCTTGCTGCATTACAGGCTCTTTTTTATGGTGCCAGCAAAGTAGCTTTGGCAGCAGTTCTTTCTTTGAAACACAGTGTCATACGATGTTTAAATTGCAACTCTGGTTAGCCTATCTCTAACACCAGCTTTTCAACACATCACTGCTTTTTTATATATATTATAGGCTCAAAAAAGGGTTCAGGGATATTCAATCACCCGCTCGAAGAAACCTGATAAATGTGCTTAGGGAAAAAAACTTAAATGAAATCCCCACATTTCACAAGTCCAAGAGTGGTTTCCATGTTCCTCAACGATAGCTTTCATGTTGCCGATCAAATACGTTTTCCCCATGAAAAAACGAAAAAGATAAACACAATCAAACAGGCTTTCGTCTTTCAAGCGCTGTTTAGGAGGTTCAAAGGAGAACACAAGCAGTGGATTTAAAAAAGAAAAGAAAAATACAATTTTACCAGCAGACAAAGTCATTTCATGAGACATAATGGTACGTCTTTCATGTTGTGGACAGAGAGGGAATGCAATAAATTCTAGGAGTAAGGGACAGTTTTCCTCCAGGCTCAGCAGGCTGATATGCAGGCCCGATTCCGAGCGTCCTCAGGGTAAAATGTATGCAAGCTTTATGTGCTTGACAGCAGCAGCAGGGGCACTGGGGGAGTTTAAGGCCTGCCACCTGTAAGAACACAGATCTGCTGCGCCAGTGCAACAGCCAGATGTCACAGAGGAATGTATAATGATGCATTTATGCAAATTAAACCAATTAAGTGCAGCAAACTCACTTGGTCTCATGCTCTCTAATGACAGCAGAGAGACTAAGGCTTATTTAACAATGTTATTTACTTCCCCTTTAAAAGCTTGACTTCAGAGACAAAGAATGACCTCCTCTGAACTCTTCTGTGTAGTCTGAAGGGATTATTTAATAATATATTTCATGCCATTTGTCCACTGCTGAATCCTAAATATTGTAGAAAGTTCATGGACCAAATGATCAAATGAACCTCTTAGTGTACCACACAAATATACCACTTAAATGTACCATATTATACTGTGTGTTTACACTACAAAAATGATATTTTGACAAGCGAACATATTGCCAATGTAGGCAAAATTTAGAATATTTCTTATTACAAGAGTCATGAAATTATCTTACTCTTCTTGGCCTCGATATGCAGTTCCAGGGAACACATTAATTGGTATAAAACACAGTGCCCAAACTTTTTGTCTTGGGAAGGGTTGAAGTGCAATGTTTGGGGTTTGCCAAAAAGTGAAAACAGCCAAATGTTGCCAGTATACATGAAAAATGTATTCTTTCACTACAGTTTACATACCAAACACATAGCCTTGTCTTTAAATTCAGTGAAAAGAAATCACACTGGTGGTCTCTAAATCTCCTCTTGTCCTTGTACCACCATCTGTCATGCTCTATTATTTTGTAACTGCTAGCCACATATGTGTTTGTTTTATCTGCCTCATAATCCGTGATAATTGTATAGTGTAAAATGTCATATTTGTACTTTTTATTTAGAAAACAACTTCAAATTTACAACTTGTAAAGAAATATAAGATGCAAAAAATTAGGAAATTGTTTATATGATGTCATGAAAACCAGTACAACTACTTACATCGGCCTACTCAACCTACAGCAATTTAGCTCCACACATTCATAATAAAGTAACATGAAGAGTTTCAGCCTTGACTGCTTTTAGAATGAGGCCACAACACAGGGCAGCCAATCAGAACAGAAGACATTTACATACACCAGTCTTAAAGACACAGTAACAAAAACAGCCTGTTTAGGTACGGACAGATAATGGTTGGAAAACAGCCATTCAAGTCAAAAGTGGGCATTGGGGGAAAAATGAAAGATTATTTGGGCCCTTTAAACTTGAAAAAGGTTCCTTACACTCACACGTTTCAATTTCAGAAAGCTGTCCATAACCATCCCTTGAAAGGTTCATTAGGGCAGAGGTTCCCAGTCAGAGGGCCAGGAGGAAGAGAGACTTGAAAATGTTGCTTCCGTTTCCAACAAACCATCTCTGAGGCAGTGCTTTCTGCGGTGTTGGAAAAGAAGACTGAATTGCAGAGCAGACTGGACAAAAAACAAACACTCTTAAGGTGACACTTTCTCACATCACCCCTCAAATGGACTCTCCTGATACAGGGAAACAGGCACAAAGATTCCACTGATTCAGTAATATTGGCAAGTTTCAGTGTTTTATAAGCAACTATGATGTTTTATGTTTATGCAAGGAAAATATGTGTTATATGTTTTCTAGTTCCAAAATGTTTCAATGTTAACATTACAATGTTACTTTATTGTATACTTCTTCTTCTTCTTCTTCTTCTTCTTCTTCTTTCGGCTGCTCCCTTTAGGGGTCTCCACAGCGGATCATCTGCCTCCATCTTGCCCTATCCATTGCCTCCTCTACTTTCACACCAACCAGCTCCATGTCCACCTTCACTACATCCATAAACCTTCTCTGAGGTCTACCTCTTCTCCTTCTACCCGGCAGCTCCATCTCCAACATTCTTTGCCCAATATATCCACTATTCCTCCTCAACACATGTCCAAACCATCTCAACCTGGCCTCTCTGGCTTTATCTCCAAACTGCTCCACCTTCACTGTCCCTCTGATCTGCTCATCTCTAATCTTGTCCATCCTTGTCACTCCCAAACTTTATTGTGTACACTGTATTGCATATATTACAGTCCACCATGCCTCTGCTGCAGCTCATTGTACACCATCGAGGAGCTCAGTATGATTTAATTAAGTGACCTACAGTATATGACCAAATGAAACAGTTAACATGTTGCACTGTCTTACTATAGAAACTAAAATATGAAGCCTTATTTATTATAAAATTTTTTTGCTTTCAGTTCTGATCTGTTAATGTGAATGAGATCTTTTGACTTCAACTGATTCTGATGCAATGCATCATCACAGACCCACGAGTGACAGATATGAGGGTTATTAGGACTTTCTTGTCACTCATGTTTTCCATAATTAGGAATTATAAATAGCTATTGAGGTGTTCAGTGGCCTTGTCTACAACCTCACTAATGAATGTCCATCAACATAGATATATACAGTTTACAGCTGTTTAAACCACTTTTGGGCCAGAATATTTTAAAGATGTGAGTTTAATAATAGTTTTGTAAAGAAAACAAATAACATGAAACCCGCTCTTCATAAAATCAGACACTCTTTGATAAACATGAAACTGAGTGGTGAAGCTAAACATACCCAAAGCAATATTAAATAAATCATTATTATTGAACAGCTAGTTAACTAAACCTTTGTAACCTTTGTTTACATAACTGAAAAGTAAGAGTAAAATTTAAATGTCAAAACAAAGCAAAGTTCATGCTAAAGAAGCACCTTCCCTGTGATAAAATTGCAGAAACACACTGCCTGGAGTTGCTTATTGCTTTTATAAAACAGTGGCCAACATAAAATATATTAAAATACACAATGTTTTAGATCATTTCCTAAGTTATTACTAATAATAATCAACATAAACACATATTCCAACAAGAAATGTAGCTCCTTTAGAGCACGGTATCGCTACTAAGCAGCCATTCTGAGGAGAAGAACGTTCAGTCGCCAATCATTGTAAGTTATACTGCAGACATTATAAAAACTCTTTTTCATATAACAGTGAACACGTAACACATCACTGTTAAATGTAAATATTTTCAGTGTATAAGCACTTTTCGGTCACTAAATTACCACTGCAAGTCTTCTGCCCGTCCAACGACGCCACTTTTCTTATGCAGGGGCTGAATCTCAAACAGCTCCCTGCTCCCTACCTAGTGTACTATGTAGGAATTGAAATACTTACTCCTGCACCCCAACAATGAAAAATATCATTTGTGATTCATCCACATTCATACTCAACAAGCAGTTCACTATTCAACAGCAGAATCTAGAATTTCTAAGCTTATTGTTACACAGCACACTATTTATTTATGGAGTATGGAGCTGTTTGGTGATTCAGCCTTCGTTTGATGCTACTTCTGACTGAAGCATGAACATTTGAAGTGTGTAATGTTGCATTTTCTGCTTCTCACAAAGTAATCAAGTAATGCCAAACACATTCAGTGATGCTGAGGCCTGGATTTTGGTGTGGGAGCAACTTTTTGTTTGATTTGCAAACTTCTTTTTGTACAGCTTTGAGTGCTGTTTTCTCCCAGTGAAACTCCCGTTTTTCACTTACTTTCTTTTGACTGGGCCCTCCTTTGTCTAAGTGTGCTCTTATATCTAATCTCAACAGGACGGCAGTTTGTCCATTTATTTATTAGTTTATTATATTAATTTGTCTGGTAATAGAACTATAGATAAACATTGTCAAACAAAAGTCCAACAGAAGTAATGCACTTGGGTTTCTTGCTGAGGCTAATTTGGGCGGTCTGATTAGACTCTAGTCTTTTTTCACTGATTTGCATCCCCTGTGCCTGGATGAGTTTTATAATTCATACAAGTATTTCTGCAATGTCAGAAATGACTAACCAAACAATAAACAAGCAAAAATGCAAATATATTTTGCAACACAAAGCACTCTGAGTCTGAGTGAAGTACCCAAAAGTGTTTCCTAACCACTCCCTACCACTGTGCGTCAAATGTACCTGGCGGGAACTGACGGAGGAGTGGAGCGGCAGATGGGGAGAGCAATGAGTAATGACTAAGATGTCAAGAAACATCTCAAATCTGCTTTAACAGTGTTTTTGTAACTTCTGGTTTGATATTGTCTCACTTGATCCACCCATAGCTTGGATTTTTCAACAACGTTGATCTAAAAAAAAAACAAAGCACAGGTATACATCTTCAGCTCTAAATCATTTGCATAATTTTCACATGGCTTAACAGAACTAAAGAGACACTTTGCTGTAGCCTGGGGGAATATCATTAACAACGACACTACGACCAGTGATAATTAGGGAGAAGTATGATGAATAAAGGATGTCATTAGATGATATAAAAGTCAAATAAGTGCTTGTGGCAATATAGTATAATAGATCCATTAAATATGGATTAACATAATGGTTCAGGTGAAGAGTATGAAATAATAGGATAAGTGAGAGAGAGAACTTGCGTCATGTGATAATATGCTTGTGGAAAAAGTGGACAAAAGCTTGAGCCTCAAATTCAGCCCTGTACCAGCTAAGTGAAGGTGTGCCAGTGAAAGTGCAGCTGAGCTAATAGGCTTGTGATAAACCTGCACTTTCTGACGTCCTCTGACTCTGACTCACTGTTCTGGCTGCACACTGCACAGTGTCTGGAGTGACCACCAGGCTCATTATTCCAAAAGGGAGTGTGGAATCAAAAGAGTGCATTTCCCCATAGATGGTGCCAGGCACATGTGTAAACATTCAGAAAGTTAATGACCTGATCACAAGCGCACAAGCGAGTGCTTGTGTGGTGCTGGAGTCTATATTGGGTGGAAGGCAGGTGACACCTTGGACAGGTTGCCAGTCCATCACAGGGCAGACACTAAGATATATACATTCTCAGACCCACTCACAACAGGGGCAGTTTAGCATTTCCAGTTTGCCTGGCCGTATGTATTTGGACTGTGGGAGGAAACCTTAGCATTCTGAGGAAACCCACGCAGACGCAGAGAGGATGTGCAATCTCCACACAGAAAGGAACCTGGCTGCCCAGCCAGGGAATGAAACCCAGCACTACCCACTGTGCCACCCCATACCAAAATAATTGAACTGAATTGAAAGGGGGTGAAATCTGAAGGTTCACATATATTAAATTGTGTTAATGCTTTTGTTTACAGCCCCTTCTAAACATCATTAAACAACATCCAAGCACTAATCAGGTAAATATGAGGTGCAAACTCCAAAGTAGGTAATTATTTTCAAAAATATGATGGGAAGTTAGGAAGCAATGACAAAAATTCAGGTAAAAATTTGCATAATATTGTGATGTTCAATAATATCAGTTAACAGCCCAAGACTATTTCTCAAAGCATCATAAATGAATCAGGGTGAGGTCAGAGATTTACACCCCTACAGTATCTGAATGGAAGTGCGTTTCACTTCACAGCTCAGCAACAGTAAAGCAGACAAGAGCAAAGTAATATTGGAGCACAATCGTGAAAGGAGCCAAAGAGCCACCTGCAGTGTCCCTCAGGCAGAGGGCAATCTCACCAACAGCTCAGCTGTTGTACTAATAATCCGCACTCACAGCACAGAGCAGAGCAACCAAATCTGCCGCCAATCACCAATCCGGCTCTCCACGCTGCTGAAGAAGCACTCGTTAGGGGGCAGTTGTTTCACACTGGCATTAGTGCTGGTGCTAAAGTGACACACAAAGAGTGCCTTGTTGCCTTTGTGGGCAGTCATTACTCAATCTCAGTGGCAGCTGTAATTACATCTCTTTTTTCCCAGCATCCCCGTGTTTACCCTATGTGACTCTGAGACACAAAGATTGGGCCTGAATCATAAAACACCCTTCTTTCCTCTGGTCATAAAGAGTCTCATCTCTGCCATATCTCAGAGGCAAAGCCCCCCATATTGTGGGATGATTCACTGCATGATTCTCTGGCAATTGTGTCTGCCTCTTCAAAATGCCCATGTATTTCATGCTTGATTACCGGCTGCCAGCTTAGAGTTTATGCATCCAACCAATGGCAAAAACTCACGGCTGAGCCGGCGGCTGTTCTGACCCACTGCCTGTGGCTCTGCCCTAGGATTTTATTTTGAGCTCAGCTTAGTTTTGAATGAACGTCTAGGGTGCGCATGTTATAACAGATGAAGGCCATGGGCTTCACGCCTGCCTCGCTTACTGAACAGTTTGATCAGAAATCTCTCTAGTGATATACAATATCTGTCTAGTTTCTCTCCATTTATTTAATAGAAAAATTTTCATTTTGTTAGCTGATATTTAAACTCTGTATGTGGGACCATGCTTCACTTTCTCACTGTACATGCTTTATGACATTTTGATATTGCAATGCAAAACAGTGACAATGCTCTGTGAAGATTCCAAGGTTCTCTTAATGATTTAACACCGTTGCATTGTTTGAATGCCAAAGTGTCCAGAAAACGATCAGCAGCCCACGCCAGCACTCTGGTCTGAGTGTATCATTACACCCTTAATGACTACATCACTTACATTAGTTTCAAAGTAGTTGCTGAAGAATAGTTCAAGTCTTAAGAATAATATCTGAACAATTATCTAGGAATCAAGAAGTTAATGAAGGCTGCATAAACAAAAACGTGTTTAAATTCAAACGGTTTCTATTTCTTAAAAAAAAAAAAAAAAAAATCATAATCAAATCATTGTGAGATCTCAGATTTAAACCCCTACTAGAGATGCCACTGATCTGATACCAGGTCTCAGTATCAGGCCGATATCAGCAGAAAGTGCTGTATCACAAATCAAATGAGAACAAAAAATGAATCTGATCAAATTTAATCAAGTTTTAAATTGAAAAAACACCTGATCTGTATCTGTTTTGGCTACAATAAAAGACTTTACACTCCATGCTTGTTGTGACTGTTAGCTATGCAAAAGTTGCAAGGCAATTTCATCGTCTTCTCAACAAACAACATTTGATTGCATGGTAGACAGTATTCTTTCTGAATGTTTATCTCTTATCCTGTAACTACTGTGCAAAGTCAGAAACCACCTTTATTTAATTAACGGTCAAACGGCCATTAAGTACAAATTATTTTCCAGAACATATTTCTGAATAGATTAGATATAAGCTGCTTGCATAAAGAATGGGAAAATCAACTGAAAATAAGATTTAAAAACTGGAGTCCTAAACCAAAAACAGTTAACAGATACAGAGACAATGGGACTCCTAGCAACCACATAAGACCTGGTAGACCACCAAAACTGTCACCCTCACATAAACAGCACCTGAAGCTGATTTTCTGAGAAAGAGGAGAACATCAAGCTGCTTCAGATCTGAAAAGTCCACAGGAGTTTCTGTCCATCCTTCCACTGTGAGAAGACATCAACACTATGGGTCTGAAAGGATGTGCAGCTGTTGCTGAGAAAAGGAAAAAACTAAGAAAAAAAGAAGCTGTTGGTGTTCTTAGAACAACAGACTGACCACTCCGGAGTCCAGATCTCAACAACACTGAGTGTGTTTGGGATTACTTGGATTATCAGAAGCAGAAAACATACATTTCTAAGACTGAACATTGTAGGTGTGGAAAAACATCATTGCAGATTTCAGCAAAATGCTAAAAGCTAGTCTCCCAATAAGAATGGAAGCTGACAGAAGGCAGAACACAAATACTGAAAAATCTGTATTTTATTTAGTCTGTGTAACCTTCTGATAAACATTGTTCCTTTGCATGTTTTTTTTCCTGATGATGAAAAATTAATAACATAATGGCAATTAAGGAAATGAAACAACTTCTGACTTCTACACATCAGCCTACTGCATGTTACTCACTCTGCCTGAACATAATGGTTAGAACACTTCAGACCTAAGAAATAATGTGTTTCTGTGAAGCTGCTGTATTTGGAATTCGAAAAATGTTCTAACACAGGGGGACACGCACACATTAGAAAAATAAGGTCACATTATAAATAAACTGTTTGACCCAGCATTTGAGAGACTGTCACAAAAGACCTTTCTGACCTAAAAACGAAATGCTGCATATTAAGACCCCAAGGCCTCATGCTACATTTGCATTTTCAAGTCAACAAAACAGACAAATTGTTTCATTAGCAAAGTTCATGTTGTGTGGTCATTGATGCTTTAAAACAAGATCATTTGCAAGTACTTTAAGTTACAATGATGCTGAGCCATTTTTCTGGAAAAATTTAATATACCATTCAACTACCATTTGTTTTTCAAAGGCATAGTATGGCTAAACCACATCCTGACTACTTTTTGAGAATCATCATGAGGCTCAACAGCAATGAAATAAACACAGAGCATAGAACCATAGACTTTCTTGAAACCAACACTTTTACCTTCATCAGATCAAAGTGAACTTGATTGGGTGAAACATGTTCTGAAAATAGCAGAAATTCTGAGATTGAAACATAGGAGGTGACCCAAAATTTCAAAGCAACAAAGAGGTCCAAAATTCAGGACAGTGACCTTTTTGTTTCACCTCAGTTTACTCCGTCATGGTTCAAGTCCTTCCAACTGTGAAACTCCAGCACATGGCACTTCTTTCCCGACAAGAGCGGCTTCAATTTGGACAGTCACTTAACTATCCTCATCTCTCCATCCGTCTCGAAATGGCCAGATTCACCTCAGGCAAGTGAAGCACTCTGCATAAATGGTCCACGTTTCAGGGCTAAGGTCAATGACCCTTTGCTTCACCCCTGCCTCCTCCTTCATGATTTAAATGACTAGCCAGTTCCTGGATCACAGCAACTTTACCAATCTGATCGTTCCTCCTCCTCTCCATGATCAAGTCCTCCAAACTCTGAAACTCCAGCACATGGCACTGCTTGCCCGGCAAGTGCAGCTTCAACCTGTACGGCTGCTTGCCTATCCTCAGTTCCCCTCCCATCTTGAACTCCCTCCTGCCAAACTTGCACCAGGCAGCGAAACACTCAGAGTTCCTCCAGCTTAGATCTCTGCCTGTGATGCCTACCTGCTCCAAGGCTTTCTGTACCACCGCATCCGGGCTGAGGGGTCTAAACCTGTAGACCTCATTGACCACCCTGCCTCTTCTGCCCTGGCTGGCTTGACCCAGGAAACTGCTCTTTACTTCAGCTCGGTGGAGGTGGACCACCTGGGACCCTCCAACATACACAGTCCAATGAGGGTACTGCCCAGCAGCCACAAACTCCACCAGATCCCCTGGCCTGCAGGTGTGGAGCAACTGCTCTGGAGCCAAAGTCTCAGCTGGACTCTTTTTCTCATACACACACTCCTCCCGGTGGAACACGGCGCACGGCAGCTCATCGTCCCGCCTCCTGTGCTCTCCTTCCGGCCAGGCCCCCTTCTCCTCTCCATGCTCGTCGCGGTCCTGGTCTTGGTCCTCCTCCTCGTCGTCGTCGTCATCCGTGGCGAAAACATAAGACACGCCAATCCTCGGGGTGTCCTCTCCTGGATCCGGATCAGTCGTGGGGACCTCGGCGTAAGTCAGGGGAGCGGGCTTGTCTCCGTGGTTCCCCATGCTAAAGAGGGGCAGCCGGAGCTCCAGGAGAACCAGCCACTCTCCGCCTGCAAACGACAGCACAGAACAAGAAATGTGCAAAAGAGAGAACCAGGTGCCCGAACAAACGCAGCCAGGTTACGCTCGCGTGCATGACTGCGTATCTATATTGATCTTCACGGACTTTCTCCGGTGTAAATATGACACAGATACTCTACTTTTGTAGATTTAATCAAGCCCCCCCCCAACACACACACACACACACACACACACACACACAGTTACGCTCTCATGTCTGATTTCACAACTGCAGTGCCCTTAACTGACTTCGTCCGGTGTAAACAACACGATGCTGAAGTTCTTACTCACCCACTCCCAAAAAACATCCCCACTTTACGCCCCCCTGCTTCACTCACAGCCGCGCTCAGTCTGCCGGAGCTGATTAAACCGTATAGCAACACAGGCGGGGACTCCGAAGACATCCAGTGGCCACAACTCACCGATGTGGTGAAGTTCAGTTCCTGATTTCTGCAGATCATCCACGCAGATCCTCGATTCGCCCAAAGTTGCTCTGAACCGCCAGGCTGCATCAGCTAACTGAGCCGAGAGAGCCGGCAAACCCGGTCAGCTCCAGAGCTTAGAGGACAAGAAGCGTTTCGCACGGAAAAGTTCATGACCAACGGACTGACAGACGGCGTGCCGGACAGCGAGTCTACTAGCGCTGAGAGAGAGAGAGAGAGAGAGAGAGAGAGAGAGAGAGAGAGAGAGAGAGAGAGAGAGAGAGAGAGAGAGAGACAGACAGAGAGAGACACCCACAGAGAGAGAGAGAGACACCCACAGACAGACAGACAGACAGAGAGAGAGAGAGAGAGAGCGAGAGCTCCTCGTTTAAAGCTGTAGCGCCGTTTCACTGAACAACCTGTTACCCAAGCAGCCTGAGGCACATCGAGCAGCGGAGCTCATGAGTGCGACTTTTATTCCCCCCACCTGTATTCTGACAAGCCCCGCCCCTCGTGCTGTGATTGGCTGATAGTATCCCGCTTACTATACTAAAACAGGATTGGTTGACAGCATAACGGTTCGTGCACGATGATTGACTAGTAATTCACAATTCACACAAACTGTGTGGTGATAGGCTGGTAGCTTATACTACTGTCCAATCATAGCGCAGAAGGCGGAGCTTGTCGGAATACAAGTAGGAAAAAAAACGTGACACCATCGTTTCTGGTAGCTGTTGAATGATAGAGTTCACAGGAATAGCTGAGACACACAAAATTGCATTTCCCAATAGCAAATTAATATCCGTTATCACACAATAAAAGTCACTTAGGTTTGAAGGGACTCTCAATATTGTAGGTAAATTGGCTGCCATTGTGTGCAAGAAAATTACTTATCTGTCATAGTGTTCTTTGACTTTTACTTCACTTTGAGACTCATCAGAAAGAAAGTGTATGTGACTCAAATCCAATAACCACTAAGTTGTTGTATCAGCAAAGCCAAGCACTGGACATAGTCTGCTTTTGTTAAAAACACTTAATCTTTACAGAAACACCAACTCTGTGGTTAATCAAAGTCACATGCACAGACACTTGGCTCTCAAAGTGTCTTGCAATAACTTCAGTAATATCATGGATGTATGAAACAGAAAACTGCAATGTAAACTTGTAAAAGACACCAGTAGAAAAGTTTTTGGCCCCTGACTTAAGCTTAATTGCTTATCAGTGTCAAAAAGTTCTGTATCACTGATGTAATCTTCTGTAATTTTGGATAATAGTTAAATACCAAGCAAGTCTTCCTCCAGCAGGTGGTCTGAATTCCTCAAAGAAAGCTAGTGAGTAAGTAGTAAATAAGTGAATAGTTTAATATCTACCAAGTGGCAAGCATGAATATATTAATGCTTGCTGCCTAAGGCTGTGAGGTTGAATGTCACCCCATGGCCTAAGCCTAGACATTTTAAAAATGGGAATCTACAAACGACAATATAACAACCTCTACAGGGTCAACTATTTAAAAATACAGCATAATGAGGAGCTATAGAATGTACCAAACTGCACTGAGGCTGAAAACGTATATTTGTAGTCTGCACTGCAGTGAGGGAAAAATATGCAGGCAGAAGATGATGACAGACAGAGATACACAATCAGTCATAGTCATCTTTTGGAGCCATTCTACAGTGTTGTCTCGTCTCATGCCTTTTTCTGTTCAGAGTGTTGAATGTATATGTGCTGTCCTCAGGTGACATGACCTATTTCGGACCCTCACTGCCCCCTGGTGACACTGTGCGTTGTGTTGCGGTAGTAATTACAGCTGCTGAGGGGGGGGGGGGGGGGGGGGGGGGGGACGAGCATGGCTGTGGCTAATCCAGAAAGCGCCCCAGGAAGCTGTTTTGACTCCACGTTGCCTCAGGCAAGGACTGCATACCTAAACGTTTCTTAGGCGAAGGCTGTTGGAACATGTTTATTTATTCATTTATTCATATTTATCATATACTTTTTACATATTGGTATATCATACTGTATTCTTTTTTGGTGGTGGGGGGATGTAACTTTTGTACCCATTTAATTACAAGAGCATTGTTCACAGTCCCATCAAACACGCTACAACAAAGAGGCCTAAAATGCAGGTTGACTTTATAAAACTAACAATTCTTCTCTAACACTGAGATGGATTGGTAAGGAACAAGGATAGGGGATCTTGTCATCTAGAGGAGAGGGATGGACAGGGGCAAAATAGAAGATCAGTGAAAGGGGTGAACTAGTGGAAGCGGAAGAGGAGCAGAATGGACGTTGGGAAGAAGGTGAGAGAGTGATGCACAGTAGATACACAATGGTCTCTAAACACTCATCATGCTGCACCAATATCTCTTATTTATCTTAACCAGTGGCATCAACACCATCATAATCATCATAATCGTTATCAACAACCACAACTATAAAGTTCAAATAGGGAAACAAAACCAGCATTCTTAATAAAGGCAAGAAAAAAAAGAAAAACAAAACAAAACAAAAAAAAAACAATGGTGAGGCCACTGAGGGGCTTTCAGCTCTGTAGCAATGCTACATAATCACAATAAAGGTTTAAACCCACACATATTCAACACACCTAGGTACGAACATAAAGGAGATGAATGGTTTTGTGTGTTCATGTGAGATCGCTCTCAGGCTCTTAGTGCTCTCTGGACTACAAAAACAGGAGCTGTAAACTCAGTCCTAATGAGTTTTCCTTCAACTGGCCAATGAATGAGTCTACAACCACTGAGTACATGCATACAACTGATTGCAGTCTACTGGGTGCCAAGCAACTCATTTATAAGGCAACGAAATAAAAACATACTAAAAACGCTGTAAAAAAAATCAAACTAAAAAAGAAAATGAAAGGATTAATCTTTGGTGTTACCACACAGTGAAGCATGAAAGTCAAAAATATGCTTACAGAGTAAATTTTGCTCCTATGCTGTGTTATTACCCAAAGGAACATGTTCCACGTGAATAACGAATGCCTAAATCTATACCCAAATTTCAACCAATGAATTGACGAAACTGATAAAGAAAAGTAAAATCATCCACGGGTGCTGTGCAAAAAGTAATAAGAAAAAAAACATTTTGACAGTTGCATACCCAGTTGAACCTCAAATCAGTCAGGTCACTCTTCTGAGATTTTGTGCAATGATATCATGCATTGGGTCACACAACATGACAGTACAAATAGGCATATACAAGAGACCTGGGTGACTTTTTCCAACCACAGGATTGGTCCTAATTTTTTCTGTTTCCAAGCAAAGTCCATATACATGTAACAAGTCACATTTAAGTGAGAATATTTCGTATATGTATACTTAACAATCTCATCACTGAGTGAGGTGATATCTGATGTTTGATAATATGAGACGTTAGGAGTTGTGATCAAACTCTGCTCACTGAATAAGCACTAGTGTTACTCTTGGCTTGGCCTCTGGACACGTGCATTAGCAGGTGCATTGAAACGCTGGGTTTAGTGTGACACAGAGCCAAGACAGTAACACTGGCAATTCTGGAATTGATCATGAGGGGTGGGACATGGGGGAAAGAGGAATAAGGGCTGGTTGAGATGCTTTCTGAGGGTCTGGTTTTATGTGGGTTGGTCTCTCTGTACAGTGGAGATGTGAAGGGAGGGCGGGGCTCTGCCGCTCCACTCCTTCAGCTGGCCATCTTTAAAGAGGAGGTTGAGGGCAGGGAGGGGGACGCCAGCCTCCGCCGGGGGCTGGCTAAGGGGCCCTGAAACCCCACTGTCGGGGTCTGCAGGCTGGCTGCAATCCTAGAGAGAATGAGAAAAGAACAGCTTTGAGAGCATGTGCCTTACAACACACGCAAACACATGATAGCCACCCAGGAGTGTCATCTAAGGAGGAATAGGAAGACACGCAAATGTGTTCCCAAATAAGGCTAAAATATAAACAGAATACAAAACCATTAAAAGGAAGACTTCATAAAAAAGGCCATAATCGAGATTGGTAAAATTTGATTATTTGAGTTCAAGCTGTGTCTGACATCAGTTCAAACTCTCCTCTATTGCTGGTAGCACCTGAGAAACCACCAGACAGAAACATAATATAGCTAATTTATTACACTTCCAAGTAAGGATAAAATCCATGTGCCTATCCATGTTATTGCCCTTGTTCCCATGTTCCAATGTATGTACATCAGCGGGAACATGAGCAGGAACATGAGTAGAAGGGTGCGAAAATTACATCATAAGTAGTTAGGTAGCAGTTAGTGAAAACTAAGATGATATTTGAAAGAATATTTGGAGGAAGTAATTTCTATAATGCAGGAGCAATGACACTAAAGGATCTGCCCACCATGGAAGATAATTTCAATTGTGGGATCATGAGAAGACCAGATTCAAAAGAGTTTTGGGTACAAGCAGGGATATATGGGTAATGTAATTCTTTCAAGTACAGAGGGGCGAGACTATGAAGTACAAGAAATTAGAACTATCCAATATTACATATAAGAGATAGATCTTGGTATGTGTGAGTACACTAGCAGGTGCATTTTGGACAAAGACATGAACTAAGGCTTTAGCATGCTAAGTGAGGGACAAATATATTCCACAGGTGGAAAAATGCAGACATCACTACTGATCTAATATGAGCAGTAAAGGTAAGTAAAATATCAAAGATGACACCAATGACATGAGCAGTTAAAGAAGGCCTCACCATAACTCATAAAATCTCAATTTTAAAATTTGACAGATATATATGACAGAACTGGAACCAATTAGCATGACCTCAGTCTTATTAGAGTTGGCATTTAACTATACTTTTATGTCACACATACAGCCAAAGGCAAACATATCACATAACAGTGAAAACAGAACGGATTATCTGATCAAGTGGAAGCATGGAAATACTAAAAAGAATAGGTACAAGAACCAAACCCTGAAAATAGGAGGATTTGTGGTTCTGTATAGAGATGAACTGCTATCTCTTACAAAAATAAAAAATGAACCAGGATAAAGATGACCAATGATACCAATATGATGAAATGGTATAGTACTTTCTACCATCTTTCGATAAAACAGCTATAAGTGGCTAAAAATCAGTTTACATTAATAAGTACTTTTATTTTCAGTTTATTAGCGTATTCAGTATTATGTCCTTGTATCTAGCTAGAAAACATTCTACAGTGTAACAGGGCACAAAGCTACAAAGCTTATTAAACCTTACCTGGAAAGACTGGACAAAGCTCAGAACCTTCAAGGCCAGTTTTCGGCTGGAATGTAGAAGTTCTTGAAGACTGGAAGCAGCAGCAGAACATATTTCCCATTCAGTCATCATTTTTCTTAATACATTCTGTAATATTTTGTAAATTACAAAACATTCAGGGCTTCAGTTTTAGAGGTTACCTGTCCTTGCTGCAGAGTTTGTGTGAGACAATCCTCTGGCATACTTTGCGGTTTAGCTCAGAGCTGAAGAGGGGCATTCCAAAGCACAGCTCCAGAGGTACCCACTCATCTTCAACAGAAGACACTACAAAGATACACAATGAAATGAGATTTAGACTCCCATACAGTAAAGAACAACTTTTGACTTTCACTAGCCAAAGGTGGTTCTCCTCTCTCTCCAGACATACGTACCTCCTTCTGTTCCATGCCTCTTACTACCATCCCCATTGTTCTCCTCAGCAACTAACTCAAAAGACTCATTGCTTCCATTGGCATCAAACCCTGCACCAAGCTCTGAGTCTCCTGAAAAAGTAAACACATAACTCTCACAATAACAATCAGGGCCACATGCAGGCTGGAGCCAGTGATGTAATCAAACTCAGAGAGTGTAATTAAAGACTAACTGAATTAGAGACCAAAAAAACATTGCCCTATTAAAAGGCAGCAGCAAACGTTTGAGATGTTTTTTTTTCTTGTAATCTAATTGGAACAGTTGTCGATAAGTTCGAAAGTACTGGCTAATGATTGTTTTAAAGGTCTTTTCTTAATAAGCCTGGGAATAGATTGGAGGAATGGACAGTTAAAGATGGGCGGTGGCTCTCACCTCCTACATCAGCGTCACTGGCCCTGCGGCGGTGCCTGTTGTTGCAGTTCAGCATAGTGATATAGCCACACTGGTGTTTCAAATCCACTTTGTCCCGCAGGATCTTCAGGGCCTTGTGCACACACATGTTAGTATAGGAGAACTCTAGAGGACAAAGATATCAGACAGGAATCAGTTTAGAACAAAGTCAGTTTGACAAGTCACTATGACAAGGTTCTGAAGGTGATGTACCTCCTTTGAGGTCCTCCTCATCGAAAGGAAAGGGGATATGAACCATCTCCCCATGGCCATGCATGCCATGACCCTGTGGAAACACAGACAGATGGTGCTCTGTGAAAAATGAAGTCCCTCTACAGAGACTCACCCCTTGGGAAGTATTATTGCTGGCATATGAAATATTAAAATCTTGTTTGAAACCTTTTTAAGAACATTTCTTAATAAATGGTCCAATAATAAAATAACAAGATCCCCATTCTTTTTAGGAAATAATTTTCTGGGACTTTTTCAATGTTCAGACTTTGTCACCCTCCCTTTTCCCTGATCTTTTTTTTAAATTATTATTTCTTAGTGACTAACAAGCCAACCTATATGAATTCTACATAAAGTTGTATGCAAAGGCTTGAACAACCCCAATCAAGTTATATGTTCTGTTGATTTTCTAAGTGAAAATAACATATTTAAATATGGCATTTTTGTGATATATGTAGTATATAATTTTTACTTCCACCTTAAGTTTAACATATTGGGGAAAAAATGAAACAAAGTAGAAAATGTCAAAGTTTTGCACAGGGCTAGTGCAAGCAAAAGATAAATAACAATTGTGCACTAACATATGCAGAAGCATGTTCACTTCAAAATAAAACAAATGTTATTTGGGGTGCCCAAACTGTTGCACACGACTGTAATCAAATACTTTAAAGTAGGGTCTGTATCATCCATCAGCAACACTTGTACAAATAGTGCTTTACAGCTCAAACTGTAACATTTCACATTGAGTATAGAATAAATGGCACGCAAAAAGGCCCAACATTTGACTTGTTGGATACACATGAGGTGCCTTCCTCAGCTACCTTAGCAGGTAGCTGCAGCCTTAGGCCAGGAGCAGATGTCATCAGGTGGTGTCCAAAAAAGGCCCAACAAAGCTGACTGATGTTAATTTGCAAGAAAACAACATTTCTAACACTATTAAACAATGAATGATTAACATGCAGAGAAAAGCTTGCCAATATGTATGATGCAAAAATATTTTTAAGCAATGTCCTGCTCATCTTGTAACATTTGTAATGTTACATCCTGTAAGAAGCTGCTGTGTGTTCAAGAGCCTGACGAGTCTATCAAGTGAATATTGATGACCCGCGGATTTCCAGATGTTTTCCATGACTGAAAAACTCGATTTTCTAGGAAATGTGGGAGCCCTGAGAAGACTTATGTATAAGTAACGTTTATTCCTCCTCATATGAAGTTCCATTTCCTCACTTTCCATGGCAAGGTTTTGTTAGGACAGCAACAACATGTCTGTCTGTCTGTCTGTCTGTCTGTCTGTCTGTCTGTCTGTCTGTCTGTCTGTCTGTCTGTCTGTCTGTCTGTCTGTCTGTCTGTGATATTTCTTTACCTGAATGAGCACCGCAGAGTGAGTCAAGGCATCGTTCAGCATAGTAAGCACGTTTGATGTGGGCACCACACCAGGGTCATGCCCCCAGGAGGTGATGAGGAGCCTGTCATAGGCCTAATAAACATAAAATTCAATGCATGACCAAACAGTTCACAAACAAGAAAGAGAATAGATTTATATTATGTGTAGACTTATGCAACTGAAGACCTGGAAGATTTCTGGTAGCTTCCGCAGCCTGGAGCCCTTCGATAGCAGCAGAGAAGGAGGGCCATGACCAGTCACGTGGTACAGGTACAGTTTAAACCAAATCGAGCTGACCTCTGGAATGGCTGGGCCAATATGCTAGAGGAAACAAAAATGGTCATCTCCATTTTTTCAACAATCAGAATAGCAATTAGCCACAAGGCAAAAATATGACATAGGAAAATTCCACCAATTTATTTACACAATTACACCACTGATATGTAAATAAAGTTCTTTGGAGTTTGATGATTGAAATGGAGTACTGTAGAGAAACTTCCTGATATATATACATTTTTTAATGGTGCTGGTGATACAAGCCAGGGGTCATAACATGCACAGCTCATATATGGCCACTCTATTTGATTTCCAAAAAGACAAGCGAACACAGACGTTTGTCTCCTGAATTTTACAATATAATGCTGATATTTATAAAACTAAGATAAATCAAAAACAATAAAAAATGGGGCATTTTGCCTTATAACACCCTTCATGTGCATGTTTACCTTTCATTAAACATTGTTTCATTCATCAAGTAGCGTATACATAACCATTTCACGTAATTGCCTTGGTGAAGGAGCTTTTAGAGGTGTTAAATGCTTCAGACATCTGGGTTCTAACACCATCACTTTAAACAAATACAACTTGGTAGGTTTCTCTAGAAGGGCACAGTAAATGTCAAACCCTTCTGATATGACTTTGTTTCCATCTTAACAATTTGAGCATTCCAAATTTTTGAAAAATTGATGAAATGCAAGACATTAACAGACCATTGTCAAGAAATGTTTTACACCAAACAAATGTATGCAAGACTATGGTGCCAGGCTCTTTAAAACTTTTCATATTCTTAATTAAAGAATTATAGAAGTGAACTGGCACAAATACATAAACATATACATGCACACACACACACTCCCACACACACACACACACACACACACATACATAGTGTGACTCTCAGCATGTGTCAGTCTTTCTGCCTGTGGCTCTCAATATAGCCCTCAGGGGAGGCGGGGGCTACCTGAGGTGTACAGCTGCTGATTGGCCGGATCTCGTTGCTTAGCGGTGCCATGGAAACCAGCAGTTTGTAGTTCTTGTTGAGCACACGGCTGCAGGTGGCAGGATCCAATCCCAGCAGACTCTCACAGCGGAGCAGGTCCAGAGGCAAGCCTGGAGGGAAACATACATACACACTTGTTAGAGCCATTCAGTTTGTTCATACATGAGAAAACGAAATCAAATGTGCTGCAATATGTACTACACTAACTTGTGACAGAAACACTGGTGTTACTTTTCTTAAATCTTAGTAATACTTACTATTAGAAACGGGTTATTACTTTAAAACAGTGGAGATCTCTTCAGGCCTTTAGAATAGGCCTAAAGATTTCTGTTAAATAAAACAAAAAAAATTATGTTTGCAATTTTTTTTTCAGGGGCGGCACGGTGGCGTGGTGGGTAGCGCTGTCGCCTCACAGCAAGGAGGGCCTGGGTTCGATCCCCCAGCCGGGTGATCAGGGTCCTCTCTGTGTGGAGTTTGCATGTTCTCTCCGTGTCTGCGTGGGTTTCCTCCGGGTTCTCCGGTTTCCTCCCACAGTCCAAAGACATGCCGTCAGGCCAATTGGACATGCTAAATTACCCCTGGGTGTGAGTGTGTGAGTGACTGTCTGTGTCTGTCTGTCTGCCCTGCGATGGACTGGCGACCTGTCCAGGGTGTATCCTGCCTTCCACCCGATGACCACTGGGATAGGCTCCAGCACCCCCCCGCGACCCTGACGGAGAAGCGGCTTAGAAAATGGATGGATGGATGGATGGATTTTTTTTTCAGTTGGAGTTTGGTTGGAAACTAAAGAGTGAAATTCTTGAAACTGTCCAGTCATGCCTTTTTTCTTCCATGTTATCTTAGCGTTCCCACTCGTTAGACCTTCAGAAGCTTACTTGAAGGCTTAAGATATCAGATTAACCACGAACATACTTTGGAACTGGACACATTTTGATTTAGTGGGTGGGGCCAATTTTGTGAAAAAAAAAAAGTCACTCAATGTACCCTGTAAGTCTTTGAAACATTAGTGACTGTGTATACTGTGGAAGCCTGACCCATGTATTTCAGACAGAGGTTAGAAATGGAAAACAGCTGCAGCTGTTTGCCAGGAGTCTTTACTGGTAGAGTCAATATAAAACTGCTACAAGGTGAATATTATGTTAAAATGTCTGTTGCAAGCTTTATGGAATGCTTTTTACACGCTACAAATGCCTGTATGTGATGTAGAATACCCAGAAATGTTTAGGTGAATTGCCATTAGCTTAGCTCTAACATACTACTGAAAGGGTGCTAGCAGAAATTAGTGTTACCATAGAGGTGTTTTTTCCCTCTTTTTGACTGAGTTTTGACACGCATGTCCTGACCTGAAGGCCTAGCTCTAATAGCCACAGTTCACCACTGTTAAAAATATCATTACAATGAATCATCTTTATAACATGAAATGAACTATTACAAACGACTTAAAAAAACCACTGAATGATTACCTATATTTGGTATGTCAGGGCCCTGGTCGGGGGTGAGCTCTTTGTTGTAGCGAAGAAAGAGAATTGTGTTCCTGAGCGTCAGTGCATGATCAAAATACCTCTGAGCTTCTCCTTCAGCAGTGCTCTCCACCTACACAAACAAAAACATTCTTCTCAGACTTAACATAGAAAACATCTTCTCTATTTGTATGGATGAGGGGAAAAAGAAAGGATTTAGTGCTACATGTTGACTATGAATGTGCGTCTATGATGAGAATAGGGAGCTAGAAAGGAATAGGTGACTGTGTATGTGTGTATCTTGCATAATCAGTCAGCGGGCTTTCCTGGCGGTGGCCCCTCTCCCCAAGTGAAAGCACAGAGGATGAGATTGTTTTTCTCCTCTGTGAGCCTCAGTTCCCATGGTGTCCAGTAATGAGGGCTTTACCTTCTCCAGTTCCATCAAAAAACTGTCCAGGGTCTCATCAGACAGCTTCCCCACCTCAAACATGGTTACTGCATGGCTCTTTAGATTCTGCCATACACAAACAAATCAAACACATGTGCCCTCAGTCTCATAGCTCATCAAAAAACAGGTCTTGGACAGAGGAGTGAAAAAGAATGAAAATAAAACTCAGGATTTCAATATACAGGAGCATCCTAATTATTACACAGAATGTACTATGTAATATTACATAACTCATCTAAGATGTTTTTGTAAACAGTTTCTAAACTAAATAAACTTAAACAGCTTAAAAACTTTTTAAACAGAACTGTGACAGCACATGTTACTCACAGGGGAAAGGTTGCCCATCATGAGGAAGGCAGTAAGGGTGGAATCAAACAGAAAGGCAATCCTCTTGGTGGGGCCTGCCGGAATACTTAGACTACTGACACTGGCTGTGTCTGAGACAAAAGAAGAAAACAAACAAACAAACAAAACAATGTGAATAGGCGTCGTACCTGATGTCAATATGTTGATAATTAACAAAGACTATTCAATCAAAATAAACCTACCTAAACATTGTTCCCTAATGTTTGAAGGTGACCACTGCGGATACACAGTGCCTTCAATTCAACATTGTTCTGGATTACAAATGCTACACTGCATGATCGAAAGAACTCAGACACTCCTTCTGATCAGTAAATTCAGTTACTTTACGGTGAATACTTGTTGAAACACGTGTGCAACTGCGCAAAAAGTTTGTATAATCTCCACATAAATGCATTGATCAACAGAATGGGGCACTCTAGAGCAGCGGCAAAGAGGTGTATAGCGCCCTAGTATTTGGCTGTTCAGCTCCATACAATACATTTGGGGTGAGCTGGAATGGCGTTTGTAATCCAGAACTAATAATTTATCATCAGGACCTGACTTCACAAATGCTCTCATGGCTGAATGCAATCAAATCCTGGTAATGTTCCATGTGTCTATCATAAAGCCTTCTCAGAAGAGTAGAGGTTATTATTGCAGGAAATGGGGACAAACTCCCGATTAATGCCCCTCACAAGAAATGTTGGATGAGCAGGTGTCTCCCAACTTTGAATAATGTTTTTATATTTCAACCACTGTCCCTATGGAGCGCTCTCTCACCTTGGTCCTCCAAACTGGTGGTGTCTGTGTCAGTAGCAGAGGAACCTGCCTCCATTACTGGACTGCCCCCTTCCCAGGACAGTAGCATCTTCTGAGGGTCCATAGTGCTCCTGACAGCACAAGCACACCCACACATACGTACAAATAAAACACCAAACTTGAAGGTGTGCTTAGCTCTAGTTTTAAAGGTTATTTAAATGTTACTTGCAGAAAAATTCCCCAAGGACAACTACAGTTCTAAACAAAATCGTGATCTGGCCTGATTGACATACTTTAGCCTGTTGACTGAAGGGGCACTTTTCCATGAGGGGTGCAGCTGGTCCGGGCTGATCACCTGACCCTTCTTTATGGCAAATCCAAGTCGGCAGTACATGGACACTGCATTCTGCAGTCAGGACACACACTGCTCAGGGTAATGCTCATTCAATCTTACAATAAAACAAAAATCTTAAAGTAGTCATGGTCACTTTCAAATAGTGATGCAAATGAATGAAAAAAAAAATCATTTGTTTTCAATGAACAATAGTTCCCATTTGAATAGTTGGGTTTTCATTCAAGTAGAGGAGCATTTTTTAATTGTACGCATGAGGGTGCAATAGGTAACTAGTTCTGCTAGTCATATCATAGCAATATCATAGATATTGAAGCATAAAAACAGTGGTTCTCAGGACCACTTTTCCAGGACAACAGCATAACTATGATGTACAGTATGGAAAGCGATAAGACAGCCAACTATTTTGTCCATGTAACAGGCTAGGAATGAGAGGTAAATATACACTTTACACTTCAGAATACAGAATTTTCAGTAGCCTATCAAAATATATTTCACTCATTTTGTCAGCATTTTAGTTTTTGGTAATGTATTCATGACGATAGTTGTCAGTCCCTCTGTTTAAACAACACCAGGTTTTTATGGAGGGTCTGTTTAATACAGTTTCTGGCCATTTACTGTATTAACATGTTGACACTAATTGCCTCAGCTATCACGTTCCATTAAAAGGAAGATTTTTTAAAAATATCTTGTGAATTAATTCAAAATTCAGTTAGTAAGTGCACTATGACTATAAGTCTACACGTTAAGTATTTTACACTGCTTTTGACCTTGACTTAACCATACAGCTTTTAGATCTGGAACTTTCTGTTTATGGATAATTAAAAGAGGGACTATTCTAATTTTAGGCTTGTCAGTTATCAGCAAAAAGAATGTGACATTTCATAACGTGGGACATTTCATCACGACTTAACATTAGACTCAAGCCACCTGAGTGTAATGGTATCACTGCTCAGCAGTACAACTCAGCAAAAAGTAACAATTTTAGAACTTCTCTCGAAGTCTTGTTCAGTACATAGCAGCAATCAGAAGCTCACTGCCCTGAAATGATGCTAAGAGAGGAGGAATGGAAACGAAAATTGGAGAACATTCACACATGGAGATAAAATTGTGTTGGCTCCTCCGACAGATAGAATGGTGCTGGGGAAAAGTAGGTCAGGCTAGATGGGATTCAGGCACTGATTCAGTTCAAGACCATTTCTCTGTCTGTGTCCATGCCACTGGGAGTGGTGGATATGACCTGACAAAGCCTGTGGTTCAATTTATACACAATTTACACATAGCTCATGAATGCAGGCTGCATATATTGCAAACATTCTGCCAATTTGGGTTGTTTTTAAAGTAGGCTCTGCATTGCGTCTGAGACGAGATGTGGTGTTTTTGGCACACTGAGTCACACAAAAACCCACAGTGGTATTTATTCAGTCATATCCAGTGCCATCAATTGAAGTGAATAAATGGATTCAAACTAATGGGATTAGATGACTGGAGGGGAATGAGTATGCTATATTCTACCCGTCTTAGGAAAATATCAAGATGTAATGAAAATGAACATTGACAGCCTCGAGTAAAAATAAATTCATTGGTAAAGATCAGGTCCTTTGAGCCTCTTTGAATTTGGTTTTTAATTAAAATGAATTGTGTGATCATGATGTACCAAAACAAACTTGTTTTCCACTGTGTCTGATGAAACAGCTACAAAGAAAACGTGTTTCTCATCCTATTTAGAATGAATATAGTGAAGCTGTCCTCATTCTGCACAGCCCATACCACAGTCTCAAAGACTGCCTTATTTTGCAACCATTTAAAAAGCATTGGGTTTGGAAAATTGATGCTTCATTCTGTCAGCAGCAATACAGGGGAGAAGGTGCAGCATTTGCCTTTCTCGGTCAGTAAGAATGGCATCATTTTATATCCAACATGTCATGGAAATAGCGTTAAAACACATACCTTCACCAGACCCAAGTCAATCTCCAGTACATTAGCCAGCTAACAACAGAAATAACAAAGAGTGAGACAAAAGGGAATTGTCTGAATAGTGGAGAGAAATAAAAAGAAACTGACCATCAGTGAAAACTATAGCATATATTTGAAAAATGTGACAAGATGAATGTATTGTGCACTCTTAAATACCTACCTCAGACACTGTTGTCTGCTCATCGATGGACACAAAGATTTTGTACAAGAGTGTCTCGAAATAATCGCCCTGCACCCTGTTCATGACAAACCCCTCCAAAGGTGGCACTGTGAATGGATCAGAAGAAAAGGTCATATCTGACCTATCTCCTGGGCAGCTCAGTGCTACTGCAGCTCAAATGTTTTCTCTGTCATAGCTCCAAATAGATTTGTGATTATCCCATTTTCTCCTATGGATGAATGGCACCCACGGATGCTATTACACACAACCTTTGGCTAAAGGTAACACTACAGGGCCAGAGCTGAAACCTTTTAAAAGGGCAACACTTTGTAAACAGGGCACAGTCTAATACAGCACAATAGTGGAAAGGTGTAAAAATTAAGTCATTTACTTCGGCTCATTACTACATACCTGATATACAGCTGTCATCGGATATGGGCACATCGAGATATATATAGCCCCTGTTGTACAGACCTTTAAAATAAAGGGAAAAGAGAAACTTGCTGTTCTGAATGTCCTTGAGTTAACAATGTATTATTAAAGGAATGAGGGTATCACTTCACTGTGGGACAGTGTTCATAAAGCTTTAAGACATCCAGACGCAGGTAAACAATTATTTCATAAAGGTTGCATTTGACACCTTACATGTCAAGTTGAGCGTACCTTCCTAATTTTTTATTTCATTTTATTCAGAAAATAAACAATAATTGTGCAGTAAAATGTATTTTCAAAAAAATCCTTAGATCACAATAGACTAGCATGCTATTTGCACTCAGGCAGAAACTTTGTCAATTAGTGCACAATCCATATTAAATAAGCTAAAATGTAATACATATAAGAGGTTCCCATTTCGTTGTATGTGGAAAGTTTTTAGATTGAAGTAAGTGGCACACTTTCCAAAATGATTGCTACGGTATTTCCAGTATGCCCTATGCTCTGTAGTTTGTATCTTATCAGAAATACTATCATTAAAATACTATTAATCCACAGTTGTAAATCTCTGTATACTACATGCAAAACATTTGATTGAAGAATGTAGTTTGTCCAGTTTTAAGCTCTTTTTTTCTTTATTGTATATGAATACAGAAATAGCTACAAGGTTAGAAATAGGTGTGAATTGAGAGCGTAGATATTTTGTGTTCCTTGTTTAATCAACATCACAGGTCATTTGACCAGGGGTGCCAAAATTTACCACAATAGCTTACCAAGCTTGTTTAACAAATAAGAGCTGCTGTAACAGGCTGCCACTCTCACCAGCACCGGAAGTAGAAATGTGAGAATTTCTGTGGCTTTTAGGTAAGGTGGTATTTTATATTTAATAAGATTGCATTATGTCATGTACACAGCGGTTTACAATACTCCAGCTGATGCTTGGCATTGCACTTAATGATTTTAGACTTAGAATGGAGAATTAGAATACGACATACTTTTGGCCATACAATGTACGTACAAATCGAGCATATTTTATAGTATTATGTCCTGGTGATATACACTGAGCAAGAAAGTCAGTTGTTATAGCATGCTATGCAATTTCACCTAAAAACATGTCCTGACAACAACTTGACATCAAACCTGACAAAAGTAGCCCTAATGACAGACAATGCCTACTAGAATGGGCATTTATAAGTATTTATGTGGTATATGTCAGTTGTCATGATGAGCTTACGTAAATATAAATATATAACTCAGTGGTGTAAAATATATCAATGTCCACTAAATAGTTTAATTTATTATTAATGATAAATGCAGGGAAAGCATGTGGTATGTGGAGAAGTCACATACATTTTATATGTTTGTTTTTTTTTTTACCCAATATGTTAAACCTTTTCTAAGTTTAAGTTGAACTAAATCTGTGCACTAAAATATGCAGAGAATGCCATATTTAGGCATCTTCTCTGTAGAGGAAGAGTTATCTTATTTTCTAACTTATTACAAATCCAACAAAATGACCTTGGATGTTCAAACTTTTGTATATGACTAGGGTATTTCACAAGCACTTTGAACAACCAACCACATTTTAGAATCAGAAATATTAGATTCATAAAAGCTCTTATTCAATAACCAACTGCTAAAACCATTCAACACTTTTCTGCTGTTTATTCAGAACATGAGCCAAAACAGATTGTAGACAGCAAACATTAATTTACGCCCAAGGCTTCTCTCTTTACACCTAAAACCTACAGCAGTTCTATTAGCCTGTTCTATTAGCCTTCATCACTATTCAGCCTGTATGATGACTCTAATGGCACCTGTTTCTACAGCACATGGCAATGAGATGTCTCATTATTTCTAACTGTTTTTCATTTAAGCAGATTCCTGTCAGAGCAAGCTCCATAGCCTGCTGAGCGGATATGGCACTCACTGAGAACCACATTGTACTCCATCGATCCAGCCAGCTGGGGTCCAGAATCTATCATCTTATCAATGGCCCTCTTCTCTGCTGGGGAACAAATCTGCAATCATCCAGCACAATGACACTCAGACACACCGCAACACAAACATTGATCCAACTGCAAACTCTGAAATGAGTAACTCCAAGCTGTTTGGTTTTTTGCTGATAGTTTTACACCCAAGAGAGCAGATGCCTGCAAAACTGTCATGTTTTTGATATTTTGCTTTTTGTTTATTTTAACAAATTTACAGACTCTTACAGATTCTTACAAATGACATGTTCATTTATATTTCACGCTTACATATACTATGTGGCCAAAAATATGTGGACACCTGACCATCACACCTACACAAGCTGTTTGTACAACTCATTTGAAATCCATAGGCATTAATACAGAGGTGCCCCCCTTTTGCAGACGTAAAAGCCTCCACTGTTCTGGGAAGGCTTTCTTCAAGATTTTAAATTGCATCAGTTGAACTGTCAGTATTTATGAAGGCTGAGCCTCTGGAGTTCCTCCACACCAAACTCATCAAATCATATCTCTACTGACCTTGCTTTGTGCACAGAGGCACAGTTATGTTACAACAGGAGAGGACCTTCCCTAAACTGTTGCCACAAAGTTGAAAGCATATAATTGTCTAAAATGCCTTTGTAGGCATTGAAGGCATTATCATTGTCCTTCACTGAAATGAAGGGGTCCAAACCCTGAAAAACAGCCCCAGACCATTTTCCCTCCTCCACCAAACTTATTTACCATTGGCAGTACACTTTCTGATAGGTAGTATTCACTTGGCATTCACCAAACCCAAATTCACCCAGACAGTAAAGCACTATTCATCACTCCAAAGTTTCACTGTGGAACGCTTTACTGTTCCAGAGTCCAGTGGCAGTGTGCTTTCCACCATTCTAGCTGATGTGTGGCATTGTGCATGTTAATCTGAGACCTGTGTGCAGCTGCTCAGCCACGGAAACCCATTTCATAACGCTCCTGACACACACAGCTCTTATGCTGACTTTGGTTCCAGAGGTGGTTTGTAACTCTGTAATGACTGATGCAACAGATGATATGTGATTTAAAATGCTCTGTGCTTCACCACTTTGTTTCACAACAAAAGCACTTACAGTTGACCAGGGCAGAACTGAACTGGGGCAAAGGTTGCCACCTTTGACAGTTTCCCATTCTACTGCCAAAGTGTGCCTAGGAAGATGCATGGGAATGTGCTTTTATATACCTGTGAGCAATTGCTGTGACTATAACACCTGAAGTCAATCATTAAGAGGGATGTCCACATACTTTTGGCCATATAGTGTATGTACAAATTCAACAAATTTGGTTTTATATTATTAAAAACACCGATTTCAAAGATTTGTATTGCTGTCTAAGACGGAAAATTATTTAAGGTTCAAGTCACAAAAGGACGTTATGATTCCTGAATAGAATTAGTTGCATTAGTTGGTAACACTTTATATGAAGGCTATCCACACAGAGGCTAAACACATAAGAACTGGGTAATGCACTTATACACTGTTTAAACCACTATTAAGCATGTATGAATAGCTTATTTCAGGTAATCTCAAGATGATATAACATTGTTTAATGAAGTGATGTTTTACTGACAAGGAGCCTTAATCTAAAGTGAACATTTGTTCCATTCATAACACTCAAGGAGAAATACAGACAGGAAACTTCAACTTTTACTTAAAAATAATTTCTACTTTTACACAGATACAATTTTTTTTGTGTGGGAATATGTATATCCATATATATGTGAAAACTTGAATAAAAATTAACCTTCAAATTTGATGGCATCAAAATCTTCCACAGAAGTGATTTTGTTGCAATGCTCTGTCCTTAACTAGGCCTCCGGCTTTAAAACTTCCATTATTTGGGACAGATGCATATTTTAAAGCCCCCTATGTCACCATAATGTAATTTCTTTTTTCTTTTTTCTAACTTCTTACATCATCTTGTGATCACTGGCATGAACTGCTCATAAATATTTAGTGGGTGCTTTATAAATGTTATTTAATTTGTATGTATGCGTTATTATGTCCCTATGTAGGAAAGCAACAAATAAAGAGTCACTTATTGGTTTTACCACCTAGCATTCTACCTGAGGGACCAACTGTGATATGTGACTGTTTCCATACCCTGACACTTTCAAATATGCATTATACAACCTAAGGAGTTTATTTACTGTGCCTTACCCTGATGTCATCCTCAGTGATGTAACCAGTCTGTGCTACCCACCAAGGCTCCACTGAGATCTCAACTGGTTTGGCCGGCAGAAGATCCCTTGCCGATTTTCTGCGGAAGAATTTCTGGGTTCGGAGACAGATGCTGCTTAGGCAACAGTGTGAGAATTTCATTATGTGTACAAGGCATGACTCTCTGAGGACTGCTTCACTTGATCTACACTGGGTCCCTTGAAAACAGCCAGATTTGAGGACCATCTGATGATCATCATGCTCAGAACCCTCAGAGAGCTTCCAGAGACTTCATTAACATAGATGCAAAAACATGAAAGAACCGCAACACAGATTGAAAACATCAAAGCACTTTTTTTTTTCTTACTTTGGACGACCTGCATTGGTTCATCAGGTCAATGTACTGGTTCCTCCCAATGCCAAGAAGCCTCAGACCTGAGAGGGAAACAGAATATCCATAAACATGTGTGAACAGCATGCACAGTCAGGCATGAAATGTACAACAAATAAAGAACAAATGTTACTAATTGAGCATCATATTATCACCATGACTCCACCCATAATCTAAGCTATAAAATTCACTGTACTGTATCTACAGAGTCAATGCTTTTCTCTGCATATCTGTAACAGTAGTTGTGCTTTGAGTGAGCAAAAGCCCCAGCAGTCAGCTTCTTTGTCCACACACACACACACACACACACACACACACACACACACACACACACACACACACACGAGCCTGTGATCACTGAAGAGGGACAGGACTAACAGCTATGTTCTTGGCTCAATGCCAGTACCAGGGAGCAAACTCTGCAGAGTAAGGAGAGCACCTACTTCAGACTGTGGGATTAGAAGAGGCTTTGGAAGGCCCACCAGCTGACCGTCCGACAGGCCACACCACCTAATCATTGTTTGGGTATAATTCTATTCATGTTTACATATTTGGCAGACACTCTTATCCAGAGTGACTAGACGCAGGCAAATGCAGCATAGGAGTCTTGTCCAAGGACCCTGTTATGCGCTTGCCCAGGCGGGGATTTGAACACCAGTCTTCAGTGTGTCAGTAAAAGTTATCATACTACTCACTTTTTTCCTTCTATGTTACTCTCAAAAATATTAAAAACCTGGAAAAACCTGTTAGTCCTTCTGCGTAACTTTTCAGAGTAAACATGATTTAAAAGGTATGCCAATACCCCCAACTTTTAAGAAGACACAGCCTGTTATTCTGCTTTAAAAAATGAATGGTTAATGCTGTTTGAAAACCAAGAAACTAGCCAGCAGAATCAGTTGAAAAGCAGAACACAACATCCCTAAATAAAATCTTTATGAATAAACCATAAAGCTAACAGAGCAGTTCTCAAAACACAAATCAAGTCTAGCGACATTTTGGTGAGGTTGGGATCCCTCTTCTTCAAAACAGGAATCTTTATCTATCGGTTTAGTATTAGTGTAATTTAATTCGACTCACTGTTCATCAAGTTTTCAGCACTTTCAAAATTAAAGTCACATGTTTATTTATTTATGGATCTCCATGGATCACCACCTTATCTTGGTGGAGGGGTTTGTGTGCTTCAATGACCCTAGGAGCTATGTTGTCTGGAGCAAAAGCTCCTGGTAGGGTCTCCCAAGGCAAACTGGTCCTAGGTGACAGGTCAGACAAAGTGTGATCCAAAATTCCCCCTATAGAAATAATTAAAAAACAGGACTTGTGTACCCTGCCCGGAACAGGGTTACCGGGGCCCCACCCTGGAGTCAGACATGAGGCAGGGACTCGCCAGCGAGCGTCTGGTGGCCGGGCATTTACTCATGGTGCCCGGCTGAGCCCAGCCCGAAGGGGTTACATGAGTCCCCCTTCCCACTGACCCACCACCAATGGGAAGGGCAGTAGTAGGGGTTCGGTGCTTTGTGGATCGGGCAGCGTCCGAAGGCGTGGGCCTTGGCGTTCTGATCCTCGGTTGCTGAAACTGGCTTTTGGAACTTGGAACGTTACCTCACTGGCGGGGAAGGAGCCTGAGTTGGTGCGCGAGGTTGAGAGATACCGGCTAGATATAGTCGGGCTCACCTCAACACACAGCTTGGGCTCTGGGTCCAATCTCCTTGAGAGGGGCTGGACTTTATTCTTTTCTGGGGTTGCCCATGGTGAGAGGCGGCGGGCAGGTGTGGGCTTTCTCATAGCCCCTCGACACGGGCGCCTGTATGTTGGGGTTTTCTCCGGTGGACGAGAGGGTAGCTTCCCTACGCCTTCGGGTTGGGGAACGGGTCCTGACTGCTGTCTGTGCTTATGCACCGAACAGCAGTTCAGAGCACCCAGCCTTCTTAGAGTCCTTGGGAAGGACGCTTGAAAGTGCTCCTCCTGGAGACTCTATTGTCCTACTGGGGGACTTCAACACTCACGTGTGGAGGGGTGTGATTGGGAGGAATGGCCTCTCTGATCTGAACCTGAGTGGTGTTCAGTTTTTGGACTTCTGTGCAAACCACAGTTTGTCCATCATGAACACCATGTTTGAACACAAGGATGTCCATAAGTGCACATGGCACCACTTTGTAGTCATGTCATCGGACTTGCGGACATGTGTTTTGGACACTCGGGTAAAGAGAGGAGCTGAGCTGTCAAATGATCACCACCTGGTGGTGAGTTGGATCAAGTGGTGGGGGAAGATGCCAGTCAGACCAGGCAAACCCAAACGTATAGTGAGGATTTGCTGGGAACGTCTGGCAGAAGTACCTGTCAGATTGATCTTCAACTCACACCTCCGTCAGAACTTTGACCAGATATCGGGGGAGGTGGGGGACATTGTATCAGAATGGGCCATGTTCCGCTCCTCCATTGTTGAAGGAGTCCCATCTGGCATGGTTGGCCTGTGGGACACCAGAGGCAGCTGACAGGTATCAATAGGCCAAGCGATCTGCGGCTTCAGTCGTCACCAAGGCAAAACCCAGAGTGTGGGAGAAGTTTGGTGAGGCCTTGGAAAGTGACTAAGTCGGCTCCGAAAAGATTCTGGCAAACCATCAGGTGACTCAGAAGGGGAAAGCAGTGTGCCACTAGCACTGTATATAGTGGAGATGGTGTGCTGTTGACTTCGACTGAAGACATCATTGGGCCTTCTCAATCCCACAGACACGTTCTCCAGTGAGGAGGCAGAGTCTGGAGACATGGGAATAGGCTTGTCCATTACTGAGGCCGAAGTCATTAAGGTAGTTAAAAAGCTCCTTGGTGGCAAGGCTCCAAGGGTGGATGAGATCCGTCTCGAGTTCCTCAAGGCTCTGGATCGGTTTGCAGTGTGAAGCGGCCGGGATGAGAATCAGTACCTCTAAATCCGCGACCATGGTTCTCAGGCGGAAAAGGGTGGTGAGCCCTCTCTGGCTCTGGGATAAGCTCTTGCCTCAAGTGGAGGAGTTTAAGTATCTCGGGGTCTTGTTCACGAGTGATGGTACAAGGGAGCGGGAGATTGACAGGCGGATTGGTGCTGGGTCAGCAGTGATGCAGGCTCTTTACTGGTCTGTTGTGGTAAAGAAAGAGCTGAGCCACAAGGTTTTGACTCGATTTACCGGTCGATCTACGTTCCCACCCTCACCTATGGTCGTGAGCTTTGGGTAATGACCAAAAGAATAAGATCGCGAATATAAGCGGCCGAAATGAGTTTCCTCCGCAGGGTGTCTGGACTCCCCCTTAGAGATAGGGTGAGAACTTTGGTCATCCGGGAGGGACTCGGGGTAGAGCCGCTGCTTCTTTACGTCGAGAGGAGCCAGTTGAGGTGGTTCGGGCATCTGGTTAGGATGCCTCCTGGACGCCTCCCTCGTGAGGTGTCACAGGCAAGTCCACCAGGGAGGAGACCCCGGGGAAGACCCAGGACACGCTGGCGTGACTATATTGCCCAGCTGTCCTGGGAGCGCCTCGGAATCCCCCCCGGACAGCTAGTGGAAGTGGCTGGGGAAAGGGAGGTCTGGGCCTCATTGCTTAGGATGCTGCCCCTGCGATGAATGGATGGATATTTATTTATTTTGTATGCATTTATTTTAACCAGACCATTTCAAGTCTGTAATGTTCTTTCTCACTGTCATTTTCTTTTTGAGCAGCTTCTCTGCAGATTTCGGCAGGTTTGCATCCAAAGCATCTTCATACACTTCTGAGTTCAAAATCCCATCAATGATCATAAGCTCACCAACATCACTGCATCAAAAACTCTGAAGTTCCCACCTTTGTGGTTTTACAGTACTCTTACAGCATTCTGACTAAAGTTTTCAATACTCTCCCCACATAAAAAGTCTACAATTTGTTTGATTCTGTACTAAAAAGTTTTTGTTTTTTAATAAATATAATTTAGTTAAAGTTTATCAATGCTTAATTATTTAAAGTGTTCTAACACTTTTTGGGTCCACTCTATCACCTAGCACTACAGCCACCATACATGTAAACCATTCTTTTAAACCATGGCTGTCTATTCATCATTAAAGTTTAACACCTCACACACATCATCTTATAGCACAATTTTTATTCTGCCTGGAGAAAATGCCATAAAGACATTCAGCCTATTTCAATCATTTAATCATTTTCCACACATTTTTATCACCAATATGCTTTGCTCAGAGGAGAGGCTGCATTCTTCAAATGTCTTCAATAAGACAAATTGACAAATTAAATGGTTCAAACAAATGCAAAATGGAAGAGTTCTATATAATCATATGCACACAGAAGCATCAAGCCTCAACAGACAAGAAAAACTTATCAGAGAACTTCTCTGCACTCTACTGTACTGTAGAAAGTCTCCACACACCATTTTATGCCCTTTATAAGAAACACAAGCACAACCCCAATTCCAATGAAGTTGGGACATTGTGTAAAACATAAATAAAAACAAAATACAATGATTTCCTGTTCAACCTATATTCAATCGAATACATTACAAAGACAAGATATTTAATGTTGAAACAGATAAACTTTATTGTTTTTTCACCCAAATATTCACCCATTTTGAATTTGATGCCTGCAACACGCTGCAAAGAAGTTGGGACAGGGCAACAAAAGACTGGGAAAGTTGAGGAATGCTCAAAAAACACCTGTTTGGAACATTCCACAGGTGAACGGGTTAATTGGAAACAGGTGAGTATCATGATTGGGTATAAAGGCAGCATCCCTGAAAGGCTCAATCATTCACAAGCAAGGATGAGGCGAGGTTCACCACTTTGTGAACAACTGCGTGAGCAAATTTAAGACAGTTTAAGAACAATGTTTCTCAATGTGCAATTGCAAGGAATTTAGGGATTTCATCATCTACAGTCCATAATATCATCAAAAGATTCAGAGAATCTGGAGAAATCTCTGCAAGTAAGCGGCAAGGCAGAAAACCAACATTGAATGCCCGTCATCTTCAATCCCTCAGGCGGCACTGCATTAAAAACCCACATCATTCTGTAACGGATATTATCACATGGGCTCAGGAACACTTCAGAAAACCACTGTCAGTGAACTCAGTTCGTCGCTCCATCTACAAGCTACAAGTTTAAACTCTGCCATGCAAAGCGAAAGTCACATATCAACAACACCCAGTAACACCACCAACTTCTCTGGGCCCGAGCTCAGACTGGACTGACGCAAAGTGGAAAAGTGTCCTGTGGTCTGACGAGTCCACATTTCAAATTGTTTTTGGAAATCATGGGCGTTGTGTCCTCCGGGCCAAAGAGGAAAAGGACTGTCCGGATTGTTACCAGCAAAAAGTTCAAAAGCCAGCATCTCTGATGGTGTGGGGGTATGTGAGTGTCCATGGCAGGGGTAACTTGCACATCTGTGAAGGCCCCATTAATGCTGAAAGGTACATACAGGTTTTGGAGCAACATATGCTGCCATCCAAGCAACGTCTTTTTCAGGGACGTCCCTGCTTATTTCAGCAAGACAATGCCAAGCCACATTCTGCATGTGTTACATCAGCATGTGTGACGCATTATGAAGCGCAAAATATGACGACGGAGACCCCGGACTGTTGAGCAACTGAAGTTGTACATCAAGCAAGAAACCTACAAAGCTTCAACAATTAGTGTCCTCAGTTCCCAAACGCTTATTGAGTGTTGTTAAAAGGAAAGGTGATGTAACACAGTGGTAAACATGCCCCTGTCCCAACTTCTTTGGAATGTGTTGCAGGCATCAAATTCAAAATCCATCCATCCATCCATCCATTTTCTAAGCCGCTTCTCCGTCAGGGTCGCGGGGGGATGCTGGAGCCTATCCCAGCAGTCTTCAGGCGGAAGGCAGGATACACCCTGGACAGGTCACCAGTCCATCGTAGCAAATTCAAAATGATTTGCAAAAACATTTGAACATTAAATATCTTGTCTTTGTAGTGTATTCAATTGAATATAGGTTGAAAAGGATTTGCAAATCATCATATTCTATTTTTTATTTTTGTTTTACACAACGTCCAAACTTCATTGGAATTGGGGTTGTAAAACAATACAATTTATTTTGAATTGATACAAATTATTATATTAATTTATACTGTATTTACTCTAGATTGTGTGATATTTGAGGTTACTCTGATGCTGGATATCAAAGAGCCATACTGTATATGCTAAATATAGCAATCTATAACACATGATCTTAAAACAGCAATTTATAACGCATGAACTCAACTATAAAGGAAGATACAGCAAGACACAGCATTAATGCATCCATCAAACCAAGCTATTTTAGTGACTGCTGCATTGTATACATTGTGCATACTGGCAAGCAGTACTACATGGCTTGAGGCCCTGTTAGCGTACATGAGAGGTCACTGATAACATTTAATAACCTTCAGGGGTTCACTGAGAATGGGGTATAGTTAAAACTTACAGTCAGCAGCAGTGAAGTTGGGCAGGGAGTCATAACTCTTCTCACAGTTCATGATGTCCTGGGAACATGGGGTAAAGAGAGAGCATTTAATCTTCCACAGACACTACATTCAGAACACGGAGCAAACATTTCTAATTCAGTCATGTTTCAGGTGAAAAGAGCTAAAAGAAAAGTGATGGGCTATATCTCCCTCCACTGACCATGTCGTGCCACTTCTAAAAGTACAGCATTTTAATATAAATATTACAGTTTAACAGCAAAAATGTACCTACTTTCACTCTGAAGTGCTGTATTTTGAGTATGGATTTAACCAGCCATCCAGTCTCTATCATATGCTCTTCCTCACAACCAAGAAACTTCGTTTTTTTCTCTTTAATAAAGTTCAGTTCAAGAAAATGTTGGGTCATCAATTGTATTATTTTCCAACAACATTAGCTATATGCAATATTAGCATTTTTACTCCACTTTTATATGAAGAAAAAGAACCAAAACGATTTATACAGGTACAAAAATAAGCATAACTTTAACTATGATTAGTCTGACCACAAGAGACTATATGCAGAGTATTTAGGCTTTTAATTGTTAAAAGCAAATAAATAGTGAAAAATATTTATTAATCTTAAGCTCGTTTTTTAAGTGCTTTTGTGTACCATCTATTCAGAGCAACTGCACAACAGGTATACAATTAAAAATAATGAGTTAATAAGTAAAAAATTGCTCATTTCAGCACAGTGACTCTAATGTATTTCCAACACAGTAAGTGAAGGAACTCCTCTGGTATAATAATATGAGATAAACTGCTCTGTTATAATAATAATATGAGATAAAACTAATGTGGTAATGTACTGAGTGATAGTGAGAATATAGCTAAAGGGTCGTTTACAGGATCAAAATGGTGCACGCAGCAGTGTGCAATAAGAAACATCTCTTTCTCAACAAAGACATGTCGAAAACTAGACTATAGCTGGAAACATAAACACAAAGTGCAGCGAGGCAACTAGCCAGGGTGTCTTCAAGGGTAGCCCAGGGCCGGGGGAAAGGTGAATGCATGGAGAAAGTGTCCATATTTTTATTTATTTACACATGTGTTTATAAGACCACACAAACTACTATGACTAATAATAATAATAACAAAAAAACATTTTTTATTAGAAGCAGTAGTAGTACTAGTAGTAGCAGTGAATTATATGTAACTTACATGTACCGGTAGATTTATATGGAACTCTTATTGTGATAGCACTGGCATTGAAGTGTTAATTCTGACACACTGTATTTACTGCTATGTCATGAATGAATCCACAAAGGCAGATTTAACTGTCAGTCTAAACTAGAATAGCAGTACTAATAAAAGTTAGTGATAGCTAAACTACCACAATGTCTCCACAGTTTGCAGCATTCATGCTGGTTTTTGTGTGATGGGTTCTGTTGCATGCAGTGCTCCACTTCTGCTGTTAATGATATATGCATAATCTTATGCTGGGTAATGAGCCACAGTGCCTGGTGAGTAAATCTCTCCATCCAATATAAATATTTAGCCCCCAGAAAATGAAAGAAAATTAGCTGGACAGATTTAAGGATGAACTTGAAATATGTGAAGGGGCATTTTTGAAGGCTGTGGGATGGTAGTTTGAGACCGCTGGACTATAGCCTTTCTTGCCAGTTTGTTAGACCCATGTACACCTGAGATGTACGAGTATGATGAAGTTAAGCAACCAGAAATTAATCTGTTCTGCACTCAAATCAGAAAGTGCATCTTTCAGTTTCTGCAGTCTACATAACATTTATACCTGTTCAGGAAAGTTGTGTTTCAACAATCAGTTCCTCTTTAAAGCTCAGGACATCACATTGATCAGGTGCCAGTGAGTGTAATTTGTATTTTTAAAACATTGTCACATCGCTGTTTAGTTTGCATGTGACTGATACTATTAATAAAATGTTTTCACATTTTGTTTTGACATGCTGTAAGGTGTATACAGTTGTGATCAAATGTATTCAACCCCCAATGCTGTGAAGGGTTTTATGGAATTCAGTGCACATTTGTAATTGCGTTCATAATTAAATCTTACAAGACTTGTTAAAGAACTAAATGCAACTAAAATAGCATCAACTGTTTTTGTCATAAAGTATTAAATGGCCTTTTTGTGATTTCTTCATTGACACAATTATTCAACCCCTTTACGACTACCACTCTTAAGAACAGAGGTTCATTCCAGTGTTTTCAATCAGGTATTAAAACCACCTGTGGATGTCAGCGAGCAGCAATCAAGCATAATAAGCACCAATTAGGCAGATTTAAAAGGACTGTGATACTCAGCTCCTTCTAGACATCTACTGGTGTGTTTACAAGCATGGTGAAGGCAAGAGAATGGTCCCAGAAGACACGAGAAGAGGTTATTTCTCTTCACAAGAATGGCAGTGGATATAAGAAGATTGCGAAGTTGTTAAATATTCCAAGAGACACTATCGGAAGCATCATTCGCAAGTTCAAGTTAAAGGGCACAGTGGAAACACTACCTGGTCGTGGCAGAAAGAAGATCCTGACCGCGACTGCTGTGTGCTACCTGAAGCGTAATGTGGAGAAAAATCCCCGCGTGACTGCTAAGGAACTGAAAAAAGACCTGTCAGATGTGGGCACCAAAGTTTCAGCTCAGACAATAAGGCGCACACTGCATAACGAAGACCTCCATGCCAGAACTCCCAGGCGCACCCCCTTGCTGACTCCAAAGAACAAGAAAAGTCGACTGCAGTATGCCAAAAGTCATTTGGACAAGCCACAAAAGTTTTGGGACAGTGTATTGTGGTCAGATGAAACTAAATTAGAACTGTTTGAGCCAATGGACCAGCGCTATGTTTGGAGGAGGAAGAACCAGGCTTACGAACTAAAGAAAACCTTGCTTAGTGTGAAGCATGGCAGGGGGTCAATTATGCTTTGGGGCTGTTTTGCTTCTAATGGTACAGGAAAGCTTCAACGTGTGCAGGGTACCATGAATTCCCTTCAGTACCAGGAGATCTTGGAGGAAAATGTGATGGAGTCAGTCACAAACCTGCGGCTTGGGAGACGTTGGCCCTTCCAACAGGACAATGATCTGAAGCACACATCCAAGTCCACTAGAGCATGGTTGAAGATGAAAGGCTGGAACATTCTAGAGTGGCCATCGCAGTCACCAGACTTAAATCCAATTGAGAACCTCTGGTGGGACCTAAAGACGGCAGTTGCAGCGCGCAAGCCTAAGAATGTGACTGAACTGGAGGCTTTTGCCCATGAAGAATGGGCTAAGATACCCATAGGTCGCTGCAAGACACTTGTGTCATGCTTGAAAGATGTCATAACTGGAAAAGGATGTTGTACTAAGTACTAAAAAAATGTCACTAGGTGGTTGAATAAAACTGATAATGATGTGAGCACAGAAAAGACATTTGTGGTTATTTCATCATATATGTTACGTTACATTTGTCTAATTTATAAGTGCCTCTTTGATATAATTGTAAATAAGATGACTTAAATGATCAAAATCATGTCAAAAAAATGTCAAACTGGCCAAAACACTTCATTTCAGTGGGGGTTGAATAAATTTGATCACAACTGTATATATTAAATATGTGTACCTTTACATTTTGGAATGTACGATACCGTGAAAAGACAAGCTGGCAAAGTGTTTACTCTTTATCTTGGCAGTAAGTTTGTTTTTGACTGTAAAAACATGATGCAAGACTAGAATATATTTTAAATCATTCATTTAATCAAAGAGGACATGATGTGCATTTTTATATCAGCAAGAATCTATTCTATGCGTTACTGATCTTTTGTGTCTTTTATTATGACATAAATGTTGTTTATAAACAGAATTATTAATTGTAACACCAAGGGAGGTGGTGTAATCAAACAATCACAACATCATATGGCGTAACCACATGTTATTAAAAAATATTCTATTTTAAAGTTATGGTTTACCACTCTTAAAAACATATATGAAGCAGTCATTGTACTTGGACTACCATATATACATTTGTCCTTGGACCCAAGTTCATATATTTTTTTTCCAAATAAACAAACATTATTACAATTCCACAATGTTATGATTTTCTGAAGTCACACCACCTGACTTGATACAATAACCAGCCTAACCATGACTTTTATTATTTAAGAAAGGGCTATTGACCAAGGTACTGCACCATGAAGGTCACTTGAGGTCATCTTTAAGATGCAATACCCTGCCAACTCTTTCTTAAAAGTATAAGAATAAAAGTCTTTTGTTTCAGTCATGCCATCTGAGGAAAACAGAATTTATAAAAGAGTCGAACACTTTAAAGACGTGAAGGTTCAAACCTAAAACCATGCAAAATGTTTAGAATTTTATATACCTATATTACCCTTCAGTAGTTTACTTAATTTGACTGCGCCCTCTGACAATTTTAGACGTTGGTAGTTGTTAAATGCCTTACATTAGGATAAACAGATTTAATATAGGAATGGAATGATTAGATAAACTAGGTAATTGATAATATCTGTACCACCAGGCCTCCTTGAGGACAGCTTTGGAAATGGTATAGCCAACACATCGACAAACAAAACATCAGAATGCACTGTTTATTTCTATTCTCACAGTGTTTTTAACAAACACACTGCCCAGA
This sequence comes from Pygocentrus nattereri, assembly GCF_015220715.1. NCBI lineage: Eukaryota > Metazoa > Chordata > Actinopteri > Characiformes > Serrasalmidae > Pygocentrus > Pygocentrus nattereri. Next base: position 4,579,678 of record NC_051237.1, read on the forward strand.
GAGTTTCACATGTCCTTTCCACAGCTGACCTAAGATGTTTGCCCAATACTGTATGTATTAATCTGTATGTGTGCATTTTATATTTTACTGGCTTTGCAATGAAGGTATTTCAAATCAGCAGTTCATCTTTGCACTCCACATATTACACATGTAATTCTGCCCTCATTTACACCATATATCAGCATATCAGCTCAGAACTGGAGAAGAGTATAAAGACATGCAGAATATAATATATTACAATAAAAAGCAACAAATGATCCTAGATCAGCATTCCTGCCAAAAAGCCTCTGGCGGTGTTCCTCCAGCAAGGACACGCTCATTTAGATGACTCACATAGATCACATGTCTTCAGTTCAAAGTCTAGCACTGCAGCTGCACCAGTTAAAGCCACATACACTGGCTAATCTACTAAAGCACAGCACGGTTGTTCTGTCACTGAGAACAGTGACTATACACTTCTGTACACTGCAAATGTATATAGACTTAAAGCTGAAATGCATGAGTCATAAGAAACAAATCAAACAGACCACCAGAAAACACTTCACACTGAGTGCACCAACTGCTTCATCTACACATTGCAAGTTTTCTCCATTATAGCAGGAAAAATGAATAAACCAACAGCACTCAGAATGACAACTTGATGGCCAGCCCAAGGCAACCATATGCTGTGACAGATCTCAATTCACAGTGTTGCTGATGACTCGAGACAGTGGTGTCTGCATGTGGGAGGTAGCGTTATGCGTGTACTGCAGTATGAGACAATTCAGTGACAGATTAAATAAATATTATCCCAGCATTTGAATCTTACTAGTTTGTCTGGGTACTATTATAGGGGAATTTCAAAAATTAAGAAAAAAATCTGCATAATTAAATCTTTAAGATGTAAACAGAGTTATTCAGAGTGCCTTGACTTGAAATGCAATATCGTTTTACAATAGTTTTGAGATACGTTTTTGGCCTTAAGCTTATTTCTTGAAGTCCATTAGTGGCAGAAAGCTACATGCAAGGAGCTGTAAGGCAAAACAGTACCCAAAGAAAACCTTTTTTTTTAAGATTTACCTTTTCACCATAATTAACATTACATATAAAAACTCAAAAGTGACACTGATTATTATGAATTGCATACGCTGTGAATTTCCCCGCTGTGGGACTAATAAAGGATTATCTTATCTTATACAAAATGACTACATCTGTCTCATAGACAATCCAACCACCACTGTAAAGAAATTCGAGTCAGTAAGTTTCTCTTCAATACACTATTTCACATCAAACCACTCATTCAGACTTTGTTTACATCTGGATTTGGAATCCCCTTTGACATATCTTACCACACCTTTACACAGTGTACATACTGTGCTGCTATGTACTGTTGATTGATTTTGCTGTATTTCTGCTCTTTCATGTGTCTGTGAATCTGATATTGTAAATGTCACAAAAACTAACATCAAATGACACTATTCTGGTAGAAATGTGTAATTGCACATAATGTACAGAGGAATATTTAGTAACGTGGGTTGTGCTTCAGATCCCTTCCCTGTGAGGACGCATCTGATGTGTGCAAGCACGTTAAAAGAGTATTCAAAGATAACTCACTCAAAACCTGGTTAGGGATGGGCCTTCTGAGGATGTAAATGAATTATCTAGTATTGTCATCATATCTTCATCAGTATACTGTTGACTGTGGATTTGAACATTGAGCTCGTGCTTCTTTTGAGCCTATTTGTGTGACATTAATACATATGACATGGTCCGTAAAACTCCAACCTGACACTTCTGATTTTTAAATGACTCTTTCAAAATTTAATGGGTGACTTGGAGCTGCAATCAGACACCATGTTTTAGCATATTTCTTATCTCTTGATTAAGTAATGCCACTTTTTCAACATTAGCAAAAAATCTTACACAGTGAAAGATTGAGAATTATGCAATATCCTCAAGGTTTACAGAACTGATGTTCTCATGCAAATAAAAGATAATCTCAACAGATGGCCTGTTTCAGAAACCACTTCATTTTTATTAATGCATTAAAGCACTGCAACTTAAACACACTACTTGATTAACAAACACACAAATGTAATGTGTATCTCTGTAAACTCTGGAACTCTGAGTTAAGCTAATAATATAATAAAAAGGTAATAAATATAATACAAAGATTTTAAAAACTGTACATAAAGGAGTAAAAAGCTTACTGTACCTCCATGATGCTGATGTAGTAAGAGAAGGGAGTGACTCTCAGTCCTTTAACCATGATGTCAGACAGATGGTACGGATACAGCATGAGGTGCTCTCGGCTGTACTTCAGCAGCTCCTCGTAATACTTCCTCTCATCCTTCTTAACATGCCTGACTGTGAAGGAGAACAAACTGTTTTTTAAAAAAATCAAGTAGAAGTTCTTAAAAAAAGTTCTTAGTTAAAACTCAGTAGTAAGAAAAAGTTTGTGATCATGAGCGACTCTAAATGTTTGGTCTTATCTTCATGTGGGTCACAGTGATAAAGACAGCCCTATTAGAGCCAAGGAAGGTACTGTTATCTACCTGGGGGGTAATGTAATTAAGGTAGCACAGACAAGATTTGTGATTTTAATCCAGTATGAGCCTGCAATGTACACAGTGTTTACAAGTCAAGCAGTGATAACTGTTGAGCGTTCATCGTTCAAAAATATAATGTAATGGAACACTGTGCAAAATGTAAATAAAAACAGAATGCAATGACGTGCAAATCATGTAAACTCTAGCAACCAACGTTCATGACAGTATGGGGTTCATTAGTACACCTGCCATGAGTGCCTTGCACATCTGTGAAGGCACCATTAATGCTGAATGGTACATACAGATTTGGAGCAACACCTGTTGCCAAACTGAGGACGTCTTTTTCAGGGAAGGCCTTACTTAGCTCAGCAACACAATATTAAACCACATTCTGCATGTATTACAACAGCATGGCTATACAGTAAAAGAGTTAGGCTGCTAAACTGGCCTGCCTGCAGTCCAGACCCTTTACTTACTGAAAACAATTTCCCGCATTATGAAACGAAAAATATGGCAATGGAGACCTTGAACTGTTGAGCACTTACAATCTTACATCAAGCAAGAATGGAACATTTCACTTTTAAAAGTACAGCGGTGTCTCCTCAGCTCCAAAACACTTACAGTGTGCCGTTAAAAGAGGAGGTGATGTAACACAGTGGTAAACATGGCCTTGTCCCAACTTTTTTGGAACATGTTGCTGCCATCTAATTCAAATGGGCATGTATTATATAAAAAAAATTTGTACTGCAAAAAACAAAATGTAAAGTAATTAATGTACTCTTAAACTGACAAACTGTGAATGTCCCTTTGTAATTCACTGAACCTATAGCTCCTACAGCAACAGAAGACCTGTTTTCACACATCTCAGACTTCACCTCACAGAAATCCAAAGGTTTGTGAGTGTTATCTTGTGTAATTTTACAGTTTAAAACTGCCATTAGAGTTAGATAATATGCTGGTCTTACTATATTTTATTATATAATTTTGTGATAAACGGTATGGTTTTCTGGGCATATTATGGATATTGCTCATGTTTAAAGAACACTAACCAACACGTTTTATTAGACAGAAAGCATAATTTGTCCTGCTTAATTGTATCACTGCCAAACAATATACAAAAAGCTGACTAAAAATCATTGTACCCAGAGTTTTAACTGTCAGTTAATGGCAGTTAGTGACTGTGGCACTACTAGTTCGCTGTGTCTGTGTGTCAAAATATTTAAAATAATTAATTTAATAATAAATCATTAATAATTAAATAAAATTAAATAAAATAATAAATAATTTCAGTTCTGATCACGATTAAAGAGCCAAAGAAACCAAAACACATTCTAATCACGTCTGCTCATTCTTTTGCTAATAATAACATTCAAACTACAAACTCTGCATGTCAAAACTTTTGTTCACTAAAATGTCAGATAAGCTTGTTAATTAAGACTTTAATTAAGTCTTTATTATTATAACCACTTTGATTACATTTTAGGATATATTTATCCAGAAATCTACATAACTCCAATGCACAGTGGGTTTGCAAATATTGTCTCACAACTGTCTATGAAACTGAAATAACTCTCAATTTCAATGGGTGTAAAACTTTGGATTAATTTAAAGGCTCTCGCACAAATGAACAATGACAAAATTAGCACAGTGCTATGAATATGCCACGAAACTTACCTAAGTTATTGCGGAATCGCAGCTGGTTTCTGATACTATACAGCAGAACGTGTTTGTCATACTCCCTCTGTGAGTTCCCAAGACTCTGTATAGGAAAGAACCATAACAGCCATAAGACCAAAAGCACACTCAGATCTAGGCATCCTAACAACTCAGAAAGCAGTTGAAAAGAGCAGGGTTATGTAAAGCATTAAAATACTTAGAGGGGAATTCCATATAACAAAAATTCAATCTGATGAAAACAAAGAGTGTTTCAAGGCAACACCAATTTCTTTACAATGGTGGTGAGAAGAACCAGCAGAACCACAAATCAGAAGAACCACAACACAAATATAGCCCTTTATTTGCAATCCAAAACAGTGAACATGCATGAGTGCTCTGAGTTTTTAAAGTTATGTTGACAATGGTGTTTTGTGATAAAGATCAGATAATCTGAAAAAATTGTTTTTGTTAAGTACTAAATTTCACAACACTGATTTCTCCATTCTGCGTACATTTTTTAAATGCACATTAGGTCATATCCTAGCTTTCAGAGTAGCTTTTAGAGGCACTAAATCTTTCAGTTGTCTGGTTCCTATCACCACCACTGTGAACAATTCTGACATAGTAAGTTTCTCTAGAACGCAGTGTTTCATACCAAACTACTCTGAATAACTTTGTTCACATCCTAATCCTAACAAGTGAATTGTGCATCTTTAATCTTAATTCTGCCATCCCATACTGACCAGAGGAGGATACCCCCTCATTTGGTTCTCCTCAGTGTTTTTTCCTCATAGTTTTACTATGTTATTAGGGAGTTTTTCCAGTCACAGTCGCCCTTGCCTTGATCACTAGGTGTCTGGACCAAACAATGACAGATGTAAGAAGCTCTATGTAAATAAACTAGAAGACTACACCAGCAGCAGCAGAGGGCTCAGTGTTGGCAAACGACACCCTGCAGCTTTCTTACAATTACTATGCAGGGTTTTACAGTTAAGACTGAACTGTGGGGACTGGCATGCTGACATGCTGCGGGACGTTTACACGGAACCCACGCTACTGTACAGGAATCTGATGTCCAGATCACTGGAAGTGAGCAGGAGGATAACGAGGATGATGCGGATGATGAGAATGAAGAGTCCAAGAGGACCAAGTCAGCTTCTTATTCGAATTTTCTCGTTCCACCTTAAATGGTGCAGTAATCACGTTACAAGGGAAAATTCGAATACATGTAACTGTAAGTTACGCTGCACCATTTAAGGTGGAACGGGGTAATTCGAACAAGAACCTGGCGAATAGGAAGCCAGCAGTACTACCGAATACATGACAAGTGACCAGAGAAGGAAATGTGCCCGAAATCCACTGCGTGCTTGTTTTATGAGCTGTTGTGCGCCGTAATTTTACCTGTTTGACATTTGCGGGCAGCTTGTTCCACGGATAATTCTGTCTGATGTGAAATTCCACGTCCGTGTTCATTGCTGGACTCGGTTATGTAAAGACACCGCTGCGGGCTCTCGGGTAAGTCCAACACGACTATACCCACCCCGACACTCACTACAGCCGCCGGCCCACCTCAAAGATAATTTTAAACAATATCTTTTTATTAATATTATCTGACCGTTAATGCTGCTAAATATCTACTTCCTTGTTGTATTTCCAAGCAACCCCTCGTCACGCTCCTGGCTACGTTCGTCACTTCCGTCCAAGCGAGTGACGTGTGAGGCGGTTGTAGTGAATGGGAGAGAAATTTGGATTAAATTGGTGCAAAATGATGCTGTTACACCGCCTAATGTTATTTCGTATTAGAATCGTTTTGTAAAAGACATTTAATGGAAAAACATCTGGCTAATACCTAACCGATACTAATAAATTTAAAGAATAATAAACTTATGCAGAAAATCTACTCAACTAAAATTGGCTTAATCATTAATTATAATTAATTATAAAATACGACTATACATATCATTGAGACAGCTTGTTCATTCTATAGCAACTACACAGACAGTTATTTGCTTTAGCAATGTCAATATGTTAGAAAAAAATATTATTATTATTATTATTGTTTATTGTGGAAACATGCGATAAAAACATGTGTGAAACAAAGTGTTGATAGTCTGTCGATATGGTGTAGGAGCTGGTAAGGTGTTGTTAGGAGGTTGCCGTGGTGTACGGGGTGTTTACTGGGTTGTTTTTATTGTCAATTTGTTGTTAGGTGTCGAAAATGAATGGGAGTCTATGAGAGTAGCATGGGATGAAAAAATGACACACAGAGGAGTGCACGTCAGCATGGCTTTGGACAGCAATGGGGGAGTAGCGAAGCAGCGCGCTACTTTTTGTAGTTAGCTACAAATATTAGTAGCTGTAGCCGCTACAGTTTTATGGAATGTAGCTAATAGCTGTAGCGCCTATGGTTTTTTGTTTACCTATAGCGAAAATATACGCTACAATTTCAGTCAATCCGAGCAAAACCTGAACCATAGAGCGCTGTCATTAACTGGGCTGTAGTGATGGGAATTACGGCTCTTTTTTGAGAGCCGGGTCTTTAGGCTCAGCTCACTAAAAAGAGCCGGCTCTTTCGGCTCCCAAGTGGCTCCTCAGATTTTTTTGTTGCTTAAATTATTAAAAAACTATGTGTAAAATGAATTGCTAACATAAAAACATACATTATATCAAATGTTTATTTATATACTCAACATAGAACAGAGTGCTACAAAAATAAATAATAAAATACAACAAAAGCAAAGACCCATCTCAATTAGTCAAAAAGGTCCTATCTCTGATTGTGTATATTATTTGCAATAAATATAAATTCAAATGTACAAAACAAAAGTAAAAAGCAGAATCCAGGTGATAGTTTTTCCAAGTCTAGCGAAGATTGGCATTCAGAAATCCAAGGGTCTCAGCTTTGCAGGGTTGATCCTATTTCTCCTTTCTGTTATAATCTGCCCTGTGCTGGAGAAGATTCTCTCTGAGGGGACAGATGTTGCTACAATACACAGTCTACCCTTTCTAGGAGTGAAGCACATTCTCTGTCCTGTCATACAGGACTGGGATGATTTTTTGGGAAAGTGTTTTCCTGCTTGGAAGTGCATACATTGGATTGAGAGCATGAGTATAGTTTCTGAATGCTTTGTCTTCCACGACTGAAAATGGCTAAAAATCTTGTGCAATCATTTTAGCCAGTTCCTCATCAATTGTCTTTTGTTTAGCTGGTGTGGTGAATTTGATCGTATTAATTCTATAGTCGTAACATTAATTTCTATCATATTGATTAGTATACTGTGTAGATCCTGGCTGAAGTTGATTCTGTGGGCCTCTGACTGAAGTAGTAGTAGGACCATAGGGTATCAGTGGACCTGGGAAAAGAGTCATCTGGCTTGAAAGAGGCCCCCTGAATGTAAACAATGCCTAGATATGGGATTTGGTGACCAAGGTCATTCTGGGAAAAATGTATGTTAAATACCAAATATGGCTTTAGAGGGGCCATTCATCGAAACCGACGCTATCTTAGCAGGTATAAAAAACCAGGAGTTGGGATGTATGGGAGAGACATTTGGCGGTTCTCTCCAAGCTGTTTCGCGAAGGCTTGTCTGTGACTTCGACCTCTCAATGCTAATAAACATCTTTATATGCAAGAGACGAGTGTCACCGAAGAGTTTGCTCCTACACCTTCACAGCATCGCTACTAAATAAACCACACTGGGGTTTTGCCTTTTGCAAAAACTGGCTCATAGAGCTCTGGGTTGTAGGTCTAGGTGGTTGTGGTGGTGTAGTGGGTGTAGACATTGTAGGAGCAGCAACACTTGCAGTAGACACACTGGCACCTTCATTAATAGCAGGTTCTCTTGCTTGTCTTTTCTCTTCTAATTGCACGGATGGGTGAACAGTTCTCATATGCCTGTGCAGGTTGTTTGTGGAGCCTGCTCGATATGAAATTTTAGCTTTGCACAGTCTACACTCTGCCTTTGAGCTGTCTATCACATTAAAATGTGTCCAAACTTTACTACGTTTTCTGTCACTCATTTTCCTCACCGTTCCAGCGTGTAGCCTCTATGTACAGCGCAACTTTCTCTTTCTCTTTCTTGTCTCCGAGCGAACTTTGCAGGAGCCTCTCCCTCTCCTTCACTTCAAAGAGCCAGCTCTTAGAGCCGGATCGTTCGCGACCGACCAATCACTACTGGCCGCAACCGAAATGTTAAGAAGAGCCGTTTAGTCATTTAAGTACTAATGATACCACCTTGGGAGCCACAACATTTTATGTCTGTTTTACCATCTTGGCTGTAAGTATATCTCAGTATGAGCTGATGTTGTAGCACTGGCTGAAAATATAAACACAAACTCAGACTCCCTTTGCTCTGCTTTAACCTTTAGCTCAGCTGTAGCCGCTTTTCTCGCATCCATCCGAGTTTCTTGTAAAATGTCTCTCAATGTTTGACTTTTTATGAGGTTGAAGTTGCTTCTCATCCTCCAGCTTCTCATTCGAATTCTCCCGTTCCACCTTAAATGGTGCCTGAGGCGCCAGATTATACTGCTGCGCCATTTAAGGTGGAGCGGGAGAATTCAAACCAGAAGCCGGGGAAATAGAAGCTGACTTCGTTTTCGCAAGTTGCTGATTTTGATTTATAAGTGTAAATAAGTCCATTTGTCTCCAAATGATCGATTCGTTTCATTCTCTGCGTTGAAATGTGATCAACAGTCCATGTGTCTGCCTTCAGCGTTAAAGGTTGGTAAATTAGTAGTTACACGTTAATTCCACAGCAGAACTAACTTAAACCTAGTTCTGCTGTGGAGCTGCAGCAGTGCAGAGATCATTCAGGCCTGATTGGGACAAACAGAGTCAGAGTCACTGATGAGAACTTTGAGGCTAAAGTGTTGCTGAGATTTAATAAAGACTCTGAATTTCATGTCTGTGTATACACCGGTCAGACATAACATTATGACCACCTCCTTGTTTCTACGCTCATTTTTAAACACTGTGTCCGCTCACTGTCCACTCTATTAGACGCACCTGCGTTGTCTGTTTAACCTGTAGGTATAAGAAAGAGAGATGACATCTCTTGCTGTACAGTATGAGCTAATCATCCTCTAGTCCTTCATCAGTGGTCACAGGATGCTGTTGGCTGGATATTTTTGGTTGGTGGACTATTCTCAGTCCAGCAGTGATGTTGAGGTGTGCCTAATCACTGTATCTTGCTGAAATGTTTAAATTTGAGCAGTTTTATTTCAACAGTAGACAACACTTTGCACAAAATTCTCTGGTTTGTATTCAGTTATTTTTGTTAGGGAAAACCTGGAATGATTGACTTTGCCTTTAGTCTTATTTTTTGTTGAATATCGTGCCTTTGGGTGTGTAAGTTTGATTGTTGGTTACACTTTTTGGTGATCTTTCTGGCACAGGATTAAATGCAGTGTCTTGTTCACACTATCAGTTGGGCTTGTTTTGTGTGACAGGTGGAGATTCAGAAACATTCTGACAATCATGCTTTAAAAGTAGCTAAAAAGTAGTGCACTACTTTTCAAAAAGTAGTTAAAAAGTAGCCACTACTCTTTCTGGAAAAGTAGCTAAATTGTAGCTAGCTATAAATTTTGAGAAAGTAGCTACAAAGTAGCTAACTACTAATTTTTCATTAGCTATCCCAACCCTGGCTTTGGATTAGAGCTTGGGGACCAGCCCAGAGTGAGTACATGCAGTTTGTTGGCTGTTGGGCAAAAGAAATAATAGAGCTGTAGTGTGGGTGAAAATGAATAGGTCTCTGAGGGAGGAACGAAAGCTGAAAAAACGACACATAGAGGAGTGTGGGGTTTGGCTATGGATAAATGCTTGGGCACCTGCCAAAAGAGAATATATGCCATTTGGTGGCTGTTGGGCAAATGAAATAATAGAACCAAAATTGAATATGACTGTATGGGATGAACAAGAGATGGTCAGTATGGCTGTGGAGTAGATGTTGGGGACCTGCCCTAAGTGAGTACATGCAGTTTGATGGCTATCAGGCAAAGGAAAGATTAGGGCTTAGGTGGGTGCCAAAATGAACAGGACATCATGGGAGAAACGAGGAATGAAAAAAAAGACACATGGAGGAGTGTGGGTCAGTGTGGCTGTAGATCAGAGCTTGGGATCTGCCCTGTGTGAGTACATGCAATTTGGTGGTTGTCAGTCAATGGACGGTATATGGCTTGATTGCGGGCAAAAATGAATGGATGTAAATGGGAGGAACGAGGGATGAAAATGACACATAGAGGGGTGCGGGTCAGTATGGTGGTACACTAAAATTTGGGAGAAACGAGGGATGCTTTGCAGTGCATAATGTATAGTAATGTAGTAATGTATGTCCCTCCCACAAATGTATTTATGTATACTGCTGAATACACAATTTTTGATTTGCATCTAGTTATGTTCTGTGTTGTGCTTTCAATTTAAAAATGTCTAAACAAATAAACTAGAAGTTAGAATTAAAATTGAACTAGTCTGTTGAAATAAATATTTTTGGAAGAGTGTATGGACACTTTCCAATATATATTTCTTGCTAAATAAAATCAAGGAGGTTTCTTACAAGATTATCCACCAAATTTATCCAGTAAAATCCCTTTTGGTGTCAAAATTACAAGTGCCAATTGATGTAAACTGTACTTTTTGTGACTCACAGCTGGAAATGCTTTGTCACTTATTTTTATTACACTCGAGGACTAATGCAAAATAACTCCACCTTATTTATTATGCCTTTATATTCATAGTGAATTTGGAACTTTATTTGGGAAATATTTTATTTGGGTTTACAAATTAATAAATAACTTCAAAAATATTTTAAACATGTAATTTAATTATTTTGTTATCAAAGTACTTTATGCATAAGTGTGAAGTGCAAAAGAATAAACCAATATTTTGTCCCTTAGTCATGTTATTTGAAATTTTTTTCTACTTCCTGTAGTACAAAGGCTTTGAAAAACAGATATTGTCATTTTTGTATAAACAATAGTTTTATTATATGTACCTACATTTTCATGTCTCCTTTCTGTTATTGATATGTCTTTGACTGAGTTTATGTATTTTTTTTTTCCAGTGTTTTATCTTCTTTTTCTCCACTGGCTACACTTATATAAACTCTGTTGATTTGATCTCAACTTATAACAGTATGGTAAACTAATATCTCTATCATTACAGCGTGGAAAGATTTAATTTACAATAAAGAAATTCGAGAAGACTGAAAAATCCACAAATAGACTCAATTTTTTAGTAGAATAAAGTCTAACATTCTTTGAGTGCTCTTTGTTCACAGGTCTCGTTAATCTTTATTCAGTTGGTTTTGGGCCATAACATCAGGGTGGAATAATGTTTGAAATGACATTACTGTATACCAGCTAAAATGAGCTTGAGCTTCTGAGATTGAGATTGACAGTATATTTATGTTCCAATCAGAAGTAGGTAGAGTGACCTAAACCCACGGATATACTCATAAAAATGGATTATTATTTCCTATTAGTACCTTTCCAAATAACAACTAGAATAGAGATACATAAAAGTATTACTTAAAAGGGAATTCAACAGCAGCACTGATGAACCAGACATCTGAAACATTATTATATGAAATGCTTATGAATACATTGCCTCTTGTCTGAGTGTGTATATATATATATATATATATATATGTATATTAAGGTTTAAGGTTTTGTTTTTTAAATGTATTTGTGAAAATCAATTTAAGACATTTTTAAATTTGCCACTATTTTATTATATCAATGTAGGTTCACTTTTTGTAGGCTGTTTTGTTTAAATAAATATTTTAAAATATTTGTGTTGTAGAGCACCATTGTAAAGAAATCTGATTCAGTAAGTTTGTATGTAAGTCGGCTGTGTAGGTGCACGGCTGTGTAGGTGTAAAGACACCGTGCATTCCCTAACACGATAATCTTACACACACCCATGGACTAGTGTTACTCAATCTGTCTGCATGCATATCTGTTTGGCTTTCCCTGTGCAGTAGAATCAACATGACAGTAACTCACCCGTGGTTGCAACTGATGACAGGAGTAACGAGCGAGATGACAGGCAGCTGACTGAAATCACAGCATTACAGAGTGATAATATACCTAATGAGTGCAGCATTGCTGTTACTGTCTATATTTCCTTACACATAATTACCAGCTGGTCTCTTATTATGCAGGGACAGGTTACCACTGGCCTAATCCTTCCGCCAAAGGCTGTGGACAGCAGACTACACAACTGATTTCTGGAGCCTGATTTTTTCCTGTTCAAAGCCAGTCAGATATTTTCACTTAATAATTGGCTGCATCTCAGCAGTGGTCTTATCTTCTGCTTTGCAATATGTAGGCTTCATTTTTTTGCTGTAGGTTGTAAAAGGGTGGAAGCAGTGAAAGATAACATAGCTGCATTTTGAATGACATCCAAGGTCCTAACTTCTTATTTCAGACTCAACTGCACATACACATATAGAGTGCCAGCTAGGCCTTTGCCCTCGGTCAGCATAAACTTCACTTTGGTCAGATGGATCCATGCGCCTGTGTCTAGAGTAATGAGTAGCAGGTGAGTGGCAACCTAGCATAGTCCTCCTCACCTCCCTAATCCAAGGCAAACCAAGGTAAACAGCCTAGATATTCAGCTGTTCTTCCCACTCAGCCCGGCCATCAGCACAGCTCTATATTTACCAGCTTCCTGGGTTACACAAGACCACCGAGGGGCGTTCACAGACCTCAAGCCCGTGTCTGTCCCCTGGCTAAGCTAGGCTCTCTGTCCCTGCCATAGTAAACACACGAAGCACATGGTGCATGGCTAACCACTGTGGGAACAAACAAGGGGAGGGTCAAAGGCAGGGGCGTTTGCAGCCTCCAGAAATATTCTCGGAAATTGGAATGTACACAGCAGTCTCATGGCAAGCTCCTAATACCTCCTAATGAACCTTTCTCTTTACCCACGCCTGTCGGCCATTGCCTTTATATCTTGAGAACGACACCTGCGGGAGATGTTTTTGGCCTTAATGCTGATGAACCGTGACTGATTCTGTCCAGACACATTGGAATGTGAGTGATAAGAACGGACTGAGTTGAGGTAAGCACATTAATTTTTTCAAGCTTTCTGGTACAGGCAACTTTTGCAAGCTTGTAGCAAGTAGAATTCTGAGGAACACGTTTGACTCTGAACAGTAAACAGATTTTACCAATTTTGGCGGTTTCTATTAAAATTTACCTTAATGATGTCTGGATTAGGTGTGAAATCATGCAATATTTTATTAGTTGATCATTTGAATTGATTTATTAAAATTTCTATGTCTGTTGTGATCAGTTATATGGATTTATGTAGGTCCATCAGTGGAAATAATCCACCAAATTGCTTCAACTAAATGAACTCAACATACTATAAAGTTGCGGCTTATGAATTAGGCTCATTTTGAACTTTTCTGTACTGTATAACGAGTAATGAGCTAAACATTTTACTTCGTGGTGTTTGGGAATAGATTTATCACTTCATCAACATCATTCTGTTTTATGATGTTACTTTGAGAGAAAGTGGATACACAGTAACATTACCTTGTATATTGAATTATATATATATATATATATATATATATATTTATATAAACAAATGGCAAATGTACTTGAGTATATGCGTTTAAACTTTAACTCAGTCCTACAGCGGCAATCAGCAATTATATATTCAGCCAATTTAAAACAGGATTTCAAGATTATGACTCCTATTTTTGAATGTGTACATCTGCGTGTGCAGCCCAAAAGCCTTACTATTTTAAGAAAGTTTTTTTAAGTGCCATTTAAATAGAATTTGTAATATTCCAGGACAAGGCTGGGGAATACCATTGGTTCTCCTCTGTCATCACAGTCTTAGTAATGGCAGTTAATAATAAACAATAATGATTAACTTCCCAAAATAGCAGTCAGAGTGGCGCGTGTGATCTGGGGGAGAAATAAAATCAGTAGCTGTCTCTGGGGTGATAAGACGACTTAGTGCCAATAATAGCCTCATGAAATGCCCTCGTCCAACCAGTGAGGCTGTCAAGGGCAAACCTGGTGTGTGTTCAGACACAGCTGGGATATGATGCAACCGTTTTTATAAAATCAATTTTGAAAGGAAGATGAGGCCCACAAGTGCTACAGGAATTTATTAGGATGAATCAGGGGAGATGGGATTTTCAACTCGGGGAATATTACCTTGCAAAAGTAAAGGTAAACACATATTAAAACTTAAATGTTTTGAACGGTGTTTTTCATAATATAAAACAAGGAATATTCCACATTCATTTAAGGTGATTGAAATATGACCATTGGACCACAGACTGATCTAGCATTGATCCTTTTACCACCAATTACCATAACTACAGCAGACAGTTACATTTTTATCATCAGTGGTGAACCGTGACTAATAGAGCTAAGAATATAGATCAGGCCATATATGTTCAAATTTGAGAGTTTACATCTACTATAATGCTAGCTCTTGCTTCTATGGGACTCTAGTTCTATGTTTGCATTTAGCTAACTTGCAATTAACATGCATATTTTTGGGTGTTCTACATAAACCATGGATGTTTTAAGCTTTCAAATGACATTACAGTTTTATTTGAAGCCTTACTTTAACTTGTATTGGGCCTAACCAGTAGTAGAGCTAGCTTGGCTGTAAAAAAAAAAATCCCAATTGGAAAATTTTCTGTTGGCCATTTCAAGTACCTTTTGTTTCCCACCACAACAAAATAGGAGAACTACTATAATACTAATAAAATACAGAGTTTAAATACAACAAGGATGTTTATTCTATTCAATTAAAATGAACTAAAAATTCAGACAAGTACTTCTATTTTACTGAAATCACAGAAGACCGTGAGGATTTTTCCCATTTATTATTTAATATCACCTTGTTGTTCCTAAAATATTGACCAACATATCTAAATATACCTTTAGTGTCTGTTTTTATTACACCTAAAGGGTCAGTTTTGTGGAAATGGATTAGGTGACCAGTGGTTACCCATTTTGAAAGTGGTACTGTATTACTCAATTTGATATTATTTAGCATCTACAACCGATGCCAAGCATCTTTTCATGCTTGAGATTTATATTGTTTGCACCTAAAGTAAACGTAAGAAACTAAATAACACTCAATCAAAATGTCATTGTAGTCCTTTATGTCAAATATACTACTTTGTTGCTTTGTTATAATGTTTAAACACATGGTGCCTCTCACTCTCACTGTTTACAGAATGGCCTGTTCATCACTTGAGATCTTTCCATTCAAGGATCAGGAGCTTCCAGCCCACCTGCTGTGCCAGCT
This sequence comes from Pygocentrus nattereri, assembly GCF_015220715.1. Lineage (NCBI taxonomy): Eukaryota > Metazoa > Chordata > Actinopteri > Characiformes > Serrasalmidae > Pygocentrus > Pygocentrus nattereri. Next base: position 4,595,149 of record NC_051237.1, read on the forward strand.
GAACCTTCTCAGACTGGAGCGTATCTTCACTGACGTGCTCCTGTGCACAGAGGACAAAGAGATTCCCTGTCATAGGAACGTCCTGGTGTCCAGCAGCCCGTACTTCCGTGCCATGTTCTGCAGTAATTTCCGTGAGAGCAGCCAGGCCCGGGTGGACCTAAAGGGCATCAGCTCTGAGGTGCTAGCAGGGATTGTGGACTACATCTACACAGGAAGCATCACCATAACAATGGAGCTGGTGCTGCCTCTGATGCAGGCTGCATCTATGCTGCAGTATGTGAGGCTCTTTGAGGCTTGCTCAGCCTTTCTGCAGGAGCAGCTGAACCCAGACAACTGCCTGAGCATGATTCGCTTGTCAGAGATCCTGCACTGCGATAGTTTGAGGGACAGGGCCAAGGAGATGGCCGTGCGTTGCTTTTCAGATGTAGCTGCCTCTGAGGACTTCTGTGAGCTTTCCCTGCCCGAGCTTATGTGTTATCTGGAGGATGACAGGCTGTGTGCAGAGGAAGAGCAAGTGTTTGAGACTCTTCTGGCCTGGATCCACCATGACCCCTTTTCTCGACGAGGTGCCATTCATGACCTCTTCAAGAAGGTGCGCTTGCGTTACATCCACCCTACATATCTCTTCCAGTTCATCGCCAATGACCCACTAGTCCAGTCCTCCACACTCTGCACTGAGATCATTGAGTCCGTGCGGCGTCTAATGTTTTCGGTTAGTGCAAAATGTACCCGTGAACTCAAGCCCCTGTGGACTACGCCTCGCCGCTATACCTGCCGAGAGACTTTAGTGGTGGTCGGGGGCCGCAAGAACAACGAGCAGACTTCCAGAGAGGCGCTGCTCTATGATGAACGCACCCAACGCTGGCAGTGGCTGGCCAAGCTGCCCTTACGTCTGTACAAGGCCGCTTATGTCTGCATACACAGCATTCTGTATGTGGTCGGAGGCCTCAGTCTCAGCCTGGCATCTGGAGACAGTGCAGTAAGCGCAACTGTCTATACTCTGTCATTGAAGACTAACCAGTGGAGGACGGCTGAGCCCATGCTGGAGCCACGTTACGCCCATCAGAGCGTGTCCTACCTGCACTTCATCTTTGTTCTGGGAGGTATAGGAGCCAATAAACAGATATCGAACACAGTGGAGCGCTACAATAGCATGTTCAACCAGTGGGAGGCAATGGCCCCTATGCCCACAGCAGTCCTACACCCTGCAGTGGCTGCCAATGACCAGAGGATTTATGTATTTGGAGGGGAGGATTCCATGCAGAATCCAGTGAGATTAATACAGGTAGCTATGCAGAGAATGAATCTGTGATTTGCTTATATTAATCATAGTCTGATTTCTCCTAATGAGTCAAATATCTCTCACTTTTCCAAGGTTTATCACATCTCACGAAATCAGTGGTCTAGACTGGAGACAAGGACAGTGAAGAATGTCTGTGCACCTGCTGCTGTCATAGAAGACAAGATTTACATAATTGGAGGTGAGCTTAGTATTGAATTCTTTTTCAACTGTACAGTATATTGTTTGTTAAAAAGATGCATGTAGCATCTGCTCTAAACATGCCGGCTCTTATTCTACAGTGGTGCTACAGTCCTTAGAGGGTTTCTGGTTTAAGAATTGGTAAAACCCCCCCTTGATGACATATCTTGAAAGAAACTTTTGAAAAGCTATACCTGCTTTAGGGTGTCATCTAATTTTAGGCCAGAATGTCCTTGTAATCTTTGTCATGACATTGACCTTCGATTAGACTTTGATATGGCAGAAGGCTGCAGTATACAAATGTAGCTAAATGCCTTTAACCTATATTTTTTCTGCACTGTGTGCTTTGGACATCTTGACCATCACAGTTCCACATGTGTGTTTGTGTGGGTGTTTTAGTGAATCAAGGTAATCTTGTAATCTAACAACAAGTTATTTTGGTCAAAAATGCATAATAATGTCACATTATTAATTCACCAACACATTTATTATATGCACAATGCACACGCCAATCTCAGTATGTAGTAATAGAATCACAATACAAGTACTTTGTGCGTGTTGTGTAGCCCTACTCTTTTAGATCTGGATTAGGGATTAAAAGACTTTTTGCTGTTTGTTCACAGTGATATAAAAAAGGCCTTTATATTATTTCAAAAAAGTTCTACGTACCTTATTCTGACCTTTTTCTTGAATGAAGGGTACACAAGAAGAGTGATCGCCTATGACACCAAAGCCAACAAGTTTGTGAAATGTGAGAACATGAGGGAGAGGAGGATGCACCACTCAGCTACTGTCATCAACAACAAGGTCTACGTGACTGGGGGCCGCTTTCTCAACAGCCACGACATCATAGAAGACTCTGACTGCTTTGAGTGTTATGACCCTAAAGCGGACGTATGGACATCCAAAGGTTCTTTGCCGTACAAGCTGTTTGACCATGGCTCACTGGCCCTCATCTGTGTCTCCAACCGGCCAAACCCACCATGACTGATGAGAGGGGAGACTAGTTAATTCCCTTGCACACACACAAAAAAAAATCAAATGAAGTGTCACAGTTGAAACTGGAAAACCATTTGAGAAGGTTTGCATCCCCTCGGAGGTCCAGTTTCATCTCAGCTGTGGCTTTGATGGTATGCTACTGATGCTCAGAGCATCTGTAGGGTCTTAAATCAAAGGAGATTTGAGCTGATGAGTGGCTATGTCACAGTGTAATGTCCCGGGAGTGCGCTCAGGAGTACACACTTGCACAACACACAGCTGTCCCTGCACAACTATGACCCGAAAACCTTCACTGAGCAGTGTGTCTCATTCGAGCACTTTCCATCACCATCTTCTCCTCTCAAATGGCTTAAATTACAATGAACAGATATTTGAGATAAGGGTGGGTCATATGGTAAAATTATAACATCATGATACTTGAAGGCATATGCAATACACAATATGTATGACAATATTCTTGGTAAACCATTTCGGAATAGACATGCACTAGCAATACAGTTATGCTATGAAAAACCTAGTTTGAGGATTTATTTGTTGTTTGCAAAAATAAACTATTTAAAGTCATCTATTCAACTATGTATCTGCTACCTGGCTAACACTTTATTTGAACCCCACTACAAAACACAAATATTAACTGTGGTGTAAATATATCATGGCAGATGTCATTAGCTGCCCTGAGTTGTCATGACAGATTTGTTCAGAAATAAAACAGTGTCATGTTACCTTCACTGGTAATTGTCATGACAGATGTCATAGTGTAATGACAGCTTATGCTAATTATTGTGTTCATTTAGCCATCATGACATCAAACATTGTGGCATCACATGTTTATAACATGGTTATATTAATGTTAAGTAGCAGAGTTCAAGTAAAGTGTTATTGCTACTTGTTCTTGTGCAGTTCGTGCAGTTAGTTTACACTGATTCTATTGTTTACAGGCTCTATAATTGGTCTACTACTTGCCCTTGATCAGTGGTGTAAAAGTACTGATGACACCCATGATATACTGAGAAAAGCGTATCACGATAAAACTTACCACAGTATCAAACCTGTTCAAAAGTTCAAAAGAATCACTTGCCATTTAAGTCATTTTTGTTATTTATTTTATAAAGTAAGAACTTTTACAACAAACTATTCATAGCTAGGCTTCCCAAAAGCATCTTAGCACTAAGATGATTCTTAAATGGTGGAGCGAGTATTTCAGTGAACACTCTCTCTACTAGTTCAGATGATCTAAACACCAAGATGCTTTTGGGAAACTGGGCCCACAAAGGGGATTTTATCTTTGTGCATTCAGTATTCATTAGTATTCTGTGAACAAGTAGTGAATAAAACGGCAAAGACAAAAATGTAGTGTTATATTTTATTATTTGATATAATTATTATACTCTTTACATTATTTTTGTTAACTTATGTGTCTTGAGATTTGACCTTCACTATGATGACTTAGTTGCCTTTTTTAAAACTTAATTCTATGATCTAGAGCTTTCTAAGTCATTCTAGAACCTTTTAGAACCTCCACTCATCATTTTGGACACATCTTTCCAGCGTCCTACTAGTTATTGATTTGATTAGCTGTATATTAGAACAGAAGTAAATAGATAACATTCTTCTACAATATGCTGGTGCACCATGGTCCCACAGCGTAGTTCATTTAAATTTTCTTTTTATGAGGACACATTCCTTAAAAGCAAAAAAGGAAAATTTAGTGGCTAAACTACTAAAGCTGCTGTGGAGCTCCCAGAAAAGATGACTGCTAAAAGAACAGAAATGGCTGCTGTGCTACACTTTGTATTTGCATGTATTCTGTTGACTGCAAAGCCTTATACTGTTTACTTGACAAGAAGACCATTTCTTCTGCTCCATCTGAAACAGATGGAGGCCTGGAAATGGTGAAGTTCAACAAAACTGAAAGCTGTTGCTCTGCGAAGATGACTTGAAATCTTTTAGTGCTGCTTTTGATGATGTGTTTACTGCATGACTGGTGGAAGGAGACTGAACCCCATGATGGTCAAAAACATAGATGTTTTTGTTGTACCACTGCAGTCTGAGAATTCCCATTGGTAAATGTGGCTCTGATAAGTTGTCCACTTATCATACATTTGTCTGTACTCTGTCTCTGTGTGTGGGCATTTTTATGCCCCATAGAACAAAATGTACTATTTAGAGCTTCTTTACTAGTCATAACATTTTCAAGAACCTTTTTTTCAATGCCGTGACCTAAAACCAGACATGTTGTCGTCTGCAGGCTCCTCAACTTACAGACTATCTGTTTCTACAACCTTTTCAGTTCTGCTGTTGAGGAGAAGTGTTTGCTGCATGTCTGGTGAAGGGAGGCTTCACCACTCAAGGCCTGAAACTGCTTGAAATGTTTCTAGTGTTACAATGAAGAGAAATCATACTGGTGAATGTCTTTTTGCCCATTCTTTATATTTATGTTTTTATTTGTTCAGTTTAAAGCAATATAGGAATATATGTAGTATATGGATTTAGCATGGACAATAGGGTGGGAATCTCTTGGCACCTCATGATTCGATTACGATTCAGAAGGCCACGATTCAATTATAAAACGATTATCGATGCATCTTTTTTTATATACAGGCTTTTTTTCTTTTTTTCCTCACTGTGTGACAGCTTGGTACTTTCAAAGCAAAGTACTAATAATGATTTATAGTGAATTTACTTCCAATATCTTTTATTAATAAAACAAATGGAAGTGAATCGGAAGACTCTCATTTACTGCTTTTGTTTGGAGCACATTAAATGCTGCTGCCACTCATCTGTGATAAAATGCACGGTTACGGTGAAATAAGATCCTGAGATAATGGTTGACCATGCAGCGCATGTTACAGCCATCTTCTTGCCCGTTTTCTTTAATGATTGTATAACTCCGGATTTGGTCATGTTGTAGAGAGTCAGTGGTCACTGTGTCAGTAAAGTATCTGCGAGACGGGACGTGCAGAACACGGCGCAAAAGCCCCATTTCTCAACGAGACTGCAGGCCACTTAGCAACACAGTCTCTCCTGGCCAGTAGCTACGAAAAGGCAGATCCTGGAACATTAAATCTTCAACAAGAGACTGTCAAACACTACAGTTGTGAAGCAGAAGTCTCTTCTCTTTTGAATTTTCCCGTTCCACCTTAAATGGTGCCACGTTTACACTCAGCGCCTCAGTCAGAATTTAAGGTGGAACGGAAAAATTTGAAGAAGAAGCTGGAGAATAAGAAGGAACATCAGCCTCGTAAAACAGCCGAACGATGAGAGACGTTTTACAATAAGCCACTCTACTTCTGAGGAAAAGGTTTCTGGTGGAGGTGGGAGGAAAGCGGCTATAGCTGAGCTAAAGCTTAAAGCAGAGCAAAGAGAGTTCATTAATACTGGGCATTAAATGTTGTGGCTCCCAAGGTGGTCTGATTTTTGTTGAACAAAAAGACTTCTTAACATTCGCAATGCATCTAAGAATCGATCTTTTTCCTGCACCCCTAATTCAGTGAAAACATTGCTGTGAATATTTCAAAATGTGACTTATTTACAATTTAGAATCATGTGCCATATTTGCTGATATTTTATTAGGCATAAGAAAGTATTTTAAACAGTTTATTTAACTTTTAAAAGATGCCTGTTTATCGCTGTGGACATGATTAAGTTTTTGTTGTTGTTGTTGTTGTTTACAGCTTTGTTTAAACAATTTTAAACAGGGCTGCCCAAAGCATGGCCTGCAAAGACAATTAAAAATGTATTTTTTACATATTTCATTAAGAGAATACGAAGTTATAAAATACATTGCATTAATTTGAATCAAAAAAAGTTTGGATTTTAAACTTACATAAGGGCAGAGTACTAGCATCATACTGCAGTGAATTAATGCATGTATCCTCCAAAAATGTGATACTAGTATTATAGAAAACATTGAATCCAAAATTTGGAACAGTAGCATGCATATGTTTTTTCTTTCCTTTGGACAATTTGGATTGAAGTACCTGCACCACCCAGTCCATAAAGTCTACTTTTGGTATCTAAGCTGCAATAATAACAGCCTATCTCTAATTTTTTCTGTGATGTCATAAAAAACAATGCAGTTACCTAAATCAGCCTATTTTAGCCTACAGTAGTTTAGCTCCACCCATTCACACTGAAGTCATGAGGGGTGTTTCCTTCAAGGCTGCTTTTTGAATGAGGTACAATACAGGACAACCAATCAGAACAGAGGTCATTTACATATATCAGTCTTAAAGGCAAAGTCACAAAACAGCTTGGTAATTTAAGGGAAAAAGAGATGAATTATGACTTTTGATACATAAGAACAAACAGATGTTAAGTGTTATAAGTGACTTCAGGGAAGATGTAAAATACAGAACTAAAGTACGATACAGAGTGAAGTTTAGTATTTATGGCCATGTAATTCTACAACATTTAAACTCATCGAGGTGTTACTGAAAGTAACATAAGCTGTATTAAATTTCGTTGCTGCATGGTCTAGACCAGAGCATGGCTGAGCCTTGTTTAGCACCTTGGCTGACTCATGTTTCCCAGTACTAGAATGGAATCAAGCACGACCACAGAGAATGACTGAGACATGAACACGCTCAAGTGTCACGTTGCGCACGCCAAAGTGCCTGCGCTGCAGCAGATGGGCAAAGCACGGTCCAACGAGAAAGCTGGACAGCACCAGCCACCAGAGAGGGCAGTGCAGCTTCAAAAGATACAAAAGCATGTAGGACACTGTGACTGTGATTTAGGGTGTTCTCAGGTTAACTGCTGTATTTAAACAGAAGGGTAAGGTGTTCTGGCCTTTTGCCACTTAATCTGTTCTGCTAGCTTCCATCTGCTTTGTCAGACTGCTTTGAATTACTTCACATGTTTCATTGATTTAAAAGACGTTTATTACCAGCCACTGTAATAGAAAGCCCTACACCTGCCCCACCATGTACACTATATTTCCAAATGTATTCACTTACCCATCCAAATAATTGAATTCAGGTGTTCCAACCACTTCCGTGGCCACAGGTGTATAAAACCGAGCACCTAGGCCTGCAGACTGCTTCTACAAACATTAGTGAAAGAATGGGTCGCTCTCAGGAGCTCATTGAATTCCAGCATGGTAACATGAAAGGATGCCACCTGTGCAGCAAGTCCAGTTGTGAAATTTCCTCACTACTAAATATTCCACAGTCAACTGTCAGTGGTATTATAACAAAGTGGAAGCGATTGGGAATGAAACTTGCCAACTTCAGAGTCAAACGTTACAGACCTCCAAACTTCATGTGGCCTTCAGATTAGCTCAAGAACACTGTAGAGAGCTTCATGGGTTTCCAAGGCCGAGCAGCTGCATCCAAGCCTTACATCACCAAGCACAATGCAAAATTTCATATGTGTGAAGGCAGACGAACAAATACTTTTGGAAATATGAGTGTAGCTCATCTGTCGATACACTTTTTGTGTGAACCATCTCCAGGCTTTTGTTCCAGTCAGTTTCTGACCACAGAGAAGATTGCAGCTAGATATTTTTGGATAATGGACCACTTTTAACCTAGCAGTGACATTGACGTGTAAAAATCCCATCAACACTGACGTACCTGATACACTCATACCAGCACCACACACACACCCACCACCATGTACTCTAAGTGTCACTGCTGTGCTGAAAATGAATCACCACCCAAATAATACCTGGTTAAAAGCAGCGGTGAAAAACTGACCAATGATAAACGGGGTAGTGTGTACACCCCTCACATTTCTGCAAATATTTTATATCTTTTCATGGGACAAAACTATAGAAATGAAACTTAAAGTAGTCAGTGTTCAGCTTGTACAGCAGTACAGATTTACTGTCCTCTGAAAAGAACACACAGCCATTAATGTCTAAATAGCTGGCACCACAAGTGAGTCCACCTCACAGTGAACAGGTCCAAATTCTGCTCAAAGTGTCAATATTTTGTGTGATGATCATTATTATTTAGCACTGCCTGAACTCTCTTGGGCATGGAATCCTCCTGGAATCCTCTTCCATTCCTCCATGATGACATCACAGAGCTGGTGGATGTTAGACACCTTGCACTCCTCCTTCTTCTGTTTGAGGTTGCCCCACATGTGCTCAATTGGGTTTAGGTCTGGAGACATACTTGGCTAGTCTATTACCTTTACCTTCAGCTTCCTCAGCTTCCTTGGGGTTTTTTTATCGTGTTGGAAAACTGCCATTTAGCAAAGTTTCCGAAGGGAGGGGATCATCCTCTGCTTCAGAATGTCACAGTACATGTTGGAATTCATGTTTCCCTCAATGAACCACAGGTGCCCAGTGCCGGAAGCTCCAGACCATGAGGCTACCACCACCATGCTTGACTGTAGGCAAGAAACACTTGCCTTGGTACTCCTCACCAGGGCGCCACCACATATGCTGGACACCATCCAAACAAGTTTATCTTGGTCTCCTCAGACCACAGGACATGGTTCCAGTAATCCATGTTCTTGGACTGCTTGTCTTCAGCAAACTGTTTCTGGGCTTTATTGTGTGTCAGCTTCAGAAGAGGCTTCCTTCTGGGACGACGGCCGTACAGACCAAGTTGATGCATTGTGCACCAGGTCTGAGAACTGACAGGCTGACTTCTCACTTCTTCAACCTCTGCAGCAATGCTGGCAGCACTCATGCGTGTCTTTTTTGTAGCCAACCTTTGGATATGATGCTGAACACATGGACTCAACTTCTTTGGTCAACCCTGTTGAGGCCTGTTCCAAGTAAAATCTGTCCTGGAAAACCACTGTATGACCTTGGCCACCATGCTATAGCTCAGTTTCTTATATCCTAGGCCGTCTTTGTGGAGAGCAACAATTCTATTTCTCACATCCTCAGAGAGTTCTTTGCATGAGGTGCCATGTTGAATATCCAGTGGCCAGTATGAGTGAACTGTACCCAAAACACCAAATTTAACAGCCTTGCTCCCCATTCACACCTGGAACCTTGGAAGTTATATCCAAGTTTCATTTCTATAGTGTTGTCCCATGAAAAGATATAATAAAATATTTGCAGCAACATGAGGGGTGTACTCACTTTTGTGAGATACTGTGTGTGTGTGTGTGTGTGTGTGTGTGTGTGTGTGTGTGTGTGTGTGAGACCGGCCACTTTATTAGGTACCTGTTCAGTTGCTTGTTAACACAAATAGCTAATCAGCCAATCACATGGCCACAACTCAATGCATTTAGGCATGTAGAGGTGGTCAAGACAGCTTGCTGAAGTGCAGACCGAGCATCAGAACGGGGAAGAAACGTGATTTAAGTGACTTTGAACGTGACGTAGTTGTTGGTGCCAGACGGGCTGGTCTGAGTATTTCAGAAACTGCTGATCTACTGGGATTTTCACGCACAACCATCTCTAGGGGAAAAAGAGAAAATATCCAGTGAGCGTTGATGTGAGAGGTCAGAGGAGAATGGGCAGACTGGTTCGAGATGATAGAAAGGCAACAGTAGCTCAAAAAACCAACCAAAATCTTTGAGGAACGTTTCCAACACCTTGTTGAAAGTATGCCACAAAGAATTAAAGCAGTTCTGAAGGCAAAAGGGGGTCCAACCTTTTACTAGCAAGGTGTACCTAATAAAGTGGCCTGTGAGTGTGTGTGTGTGTGTGTGTGTGTGTATATATATATATATATATATATATATATATATATATATATATATATATATATATAAATAAATGTATGTTTTGATCGACACTGAAAAATGTAAAAAGTGACTTTTATATAATGGCTGTTTTGACTGGACATAAAATAATAAAAGGGTTGTCTGACTTTTACGCAGTAGTGTAGGCGTTTTTAATAAAGTGGCTAGTGGATGGACATATATTATAGATGTTTCGAGCAAAGGAAACAGTGAATTCGTGTTAATGTAAATGATATACTTCTACAGCACTTGTTTAAAAGCAGAAAACTTTAAATGACACGGACCTTTTGAGCACCACAGAAAGCAGCGGTCACCTAATGGACGGTTATTTTTAGAACTGTGTTTTCATTACCACAAAGTGAAATACATGGTTACATGGTTACAGGGTTAGACATGAGGCACGGGCAGTGTCAGAGTGCAAGATACCTCAGTCTGACTCAGATTACATCAACCTTTTGGCCTCCTTTTCAGCCCACAAGACAAAGTAGTCAGTGAAGTGTTTTCACACAAACCTCGACTCAGTGTCATAATACATCCAGCAAATAACCAGATTAAAGGAAAACTGCTTGTCGTCTGTAAGATAAGAAGCCACATTCACTTTCAGCTTCAGTTATTCTGCCACCTACAGGATGCAAGCTGTAATTTGATGTCCAAGAGCAACAAAACATCAGCACAAATCCCAATACTAAGTAACAGATGTTCCACAATTCTGTCATCTGTCTAGAGGATAATACACTTCTAACAGAATAGTTTAATGATGTAAGGCAGGTACAAGGCCAGTGCTTTGGTAAGCACTGCTTCTCTTTGCCATTAAAGCAGTAGAGGCAGCCTGCTCACACTTTACCACTAGATGTCACTAAATACTAGCTAAAAAGTACAGAAACGTGAATGTTCTGGTTGCAGAATCCAAGAGCTAAACACTAAGACTACGCTGATCAAGTCCATTTAAATTAAAGGGGATTTTCACTTTTTTCAAATTTTCTTTTCAATCAACCTCTGAGGTGTAAACAGTGTGTTTTGAGGTGAAATGGCTCATTGTAGAGAAACTTACTGACTCAGATTTTACAGTGGTGATGATAGGAGCCAGGGGTTGTGAGGTCTACAACACAAATATAGCCATTTTATTCACCATCAGAACCAGTGAACCTGTTTTTGAGTTTTGATATGTAGTCTTGTTGATGGTAAAATAGTGGTTTGTCTAAAAGTGTTTTTTTTGTACTCTTTTGTTTGCATGATTTTAAAAATACATTTTAGCCCAAAGCCTTATGTGACAACCACCATTAAACAATGTTTCAGCGATGATCATTTCTTCCAATAACTTTGTGATGTAGCTTTTAGAAGCTTTTAAGGCTTCAAACTTCTGGTTTCTATCACTAACACTGTGAATAATCTTGACGTTTCTCTAGAACTGAGCATTTTCACAACAAACCACTCTGAATGAGCTTGTGTCCTACAGTTTCTTGCATTTTTTTTTCTCCCCCTTGGGGTCCACTTGTAACTTTTGTGTTATTTATTTTTACATCTATTTTCCCTCCTCTCTTTTTTACATGACAATTTTCTATCCTCTTTATTTCTTTGTTTTCTTGCCATTCCATTCAAACAGCAATCCAAGCTGAAACACTCCTAATAAGTGTGGATATTTGTAAATGAGTTGGTTTTCATGACATTACAGAAACTTTGAATTCAAAACAGGCCATTTTTTGCAGCTTTGCTTCTTTACATGGGCTATATGGACCTTATGGACGGAGGGTTTGTTCTAAAACTAAATGTTTCTATACTTAATCAATTTCTTATTTTTTAAAAAATTAAGAAAAATCAGTTTTAGGCCCTTTAACAATTTAATTTTGCAGATAATTTGAAAAATGATTTCTCTAACAGTGGGAGAGGAAAAAAATACAACTTTCAAAATTGCTACAGTAGTCTTAAAGTTTGTTTATTGTCAATTTATTCACTTTTTAAAAAACAGATCCTTAGTTTTTACATGCACATTTCATCCTTTACAGAGAGGCAATACAGTCAGCGGAACAGTATGGGACTTATAGCACAGTTATATGAGAGGTATCAGCCTATCGACTAACCTGCTAAACACCGAACTACTGTGTGTTTGTCTGTGTTTAGGAAATTAAGGAATAATACCTCAACCCTGTATTGAAGATTAAGTGATCTTAAACCCATAGTTAATTCAACAGCTTCACACCAGCAGGGCAGCCATAGGAGTTCTGGAATGTTACATGGCACTTACAATTACTGATTGGAAACAAAGATAAAAGAAAATGCAGCATTTTGTCGTCTTGTGAAAGTGCTATCTGTGATAATATGACAAAATTATGAACAGAACAATGGAAATATTTACAATAATTATATTAATATAAAACCATATGAACATATCATAAGAGATTACAAGATATATTAGGTAAGCAGATCAGGTGTGATTTGGACACATGGTGTGTTTCTAAATGTAATCCTAAAAAAGTAATCTCCTATTTGCATCCTTTAGTTTAAGAATATGACATTTCCTGCATACAATAGGTCCAAGACACACACAGTTCATTTTTTTCTTTTTTGGCACAAGCAAACCATTTCTTAAAAACTTCATCACTTAGCATCCAAACTATCCCTAGAAAAAGGTCTGGGGTCATATTTTGACTAACATTTTGACTCTCATAAACAAACAGTCTTTAAAGTGGAGCAAAAATATATATATCCTAAAACAAATTTTGGCGGTATCAAAAACGTTCGCTAATTTGGACCATAGGACTAACAAAGCAGCAGTTTAAACAAACACCAAATGAGGAAAAAAGCATTTGGTCAGAGTTAATTGTAAATGGGCAGAGGAGGGCAGACTGGCCAGACCTAATCTGCCTGTCAGTCTCTCAGAGATTGACTACTTAACTCACTTCTCCCTGAGTGGGGCCAATAAGAAGCGGTTAATCTTTTCTTTCTTTTTTACATGTGTGGGCTGATCCTTCAGCTTACTATTTACATACAGTTGTATGGTTCATACTTTATGAAAATGTACATTCAGGCCCTGCACCATTCAAAAAACAATTGAATGCTCTGAGCAGAAACTTTTTAAAAACTTTTCTCTCCCAGTGTTAACTTAAAATCGCCTCACTCTCGCTCAAGTTCATTCAGTGTTAGAACATGCACCTCTGTAATGTGAAGAAAGCTGGTAAAATGAGCTTTAAAGTCTGTGGTACAAAGTACATTTCCACAGCTTTAACTCCAAACTGGATAACCTTTTCCTGAGACAGGGGAGCAGGGCTGGTTTGATTAAGGACCCATGCTGGAAGGACAGGCTCATTCTTTCAGCCACTTCTGGCACTTCATAAATGGAAGAGGAAAGGAGGGGTATTAAAGACAATCTACAGTGACTTAGAGATCTTCTGATCTGGCCATGCTGGCATGTGCAAGACCCATCATGCCTGACACAGTGTCAGTGTCTTGGACTCTTACCAAGAGCACAAAATCATTCTTCAAGACGAAAGCAACCTAAACAGATGAGATGAATCATATGACTTGACCAGACCATTAGAGTTCCCACCACTTTATTGAGGGACAGCTAACATGGCTGCCATAGAGTGCAGTGCTGATGCGCAGCGAAAGAGGGCGTTATATTTCATTAATAGTTCGTTCTGAGGGACGGAAATCCCTGGAGTTGGAAGGTGACATGTAGAAGGACTGGGTCTTGCGCTTCAGACGGGCACGTTTGGTGGCCAGGGACAAGCTGCGCTTGCTGGAAGAGATGATGTCGTTGATGAACTTCCTGCAGTCTACGCACACCTCCATAGTGCTCCAGTCTTCTGTCAGCTCCTTCGGCAGCTCCACTTCATCCTTGGAAAACGAGCGCTCCCCATGCTTAGAAAATCTGTAAAGATCAAATAGTTACCAGGGGTGCAGTAACTACTACTTTAAAAGCACCGTGCCCTGTAATGTTCATATGTTTATTAGGGCTATGAAACGATTAACATGATTAATCACGATTAACTGATTTTTTTTTCTTTACTTAATTTGACCCTAAAGAAATTTAAGAAGAAGCAGTTCAGTATGTTACACATAAGATGGGCCTACAATCTTATCTACAAAGCGCTGGTGTGGCTGCAGGAGCTGGAGCACACCTGATTTCACTAGCTTTATCAGTTGGTCTCAATCTTCATGCGTGCACCTGCTTGGCTGGAATAAAAACCTGCAGCCACAACAACTCCTTGTGGATAAAACTGGTGATCCTTGCTTTAAGAGTTACCTGGAGATGGAGCGATTCAGGCTGTGGCGGTGGTGGCTGCCTGAGGCCTTCTCTGGCTGAGCTGCAGCTCCTGTCTCCTCCTTAGGCAGGGTGGTGGAACCCAAAGAGTAAATGGGCAGGTTGGCATAAGGCTTGGATGGAAGCCTCATCTTAGATGGAAACACAGACACAATTAAGCAACAGACTCAAAAATGAGATTTACACCACTAGCTGGACACACATATCAAACTGAAGTTGAGTCACGCTTACCTTCTTACAACATTGTGAACAAACAGGCCTGCAAAACAAGACACAGTTTAATGAATTCTTCAAGCACACCATTCTTAAACTAGTGTTTCTTAAATCTGTTACTAGCCGCCCCAACACTGCACAGATTAAAATTATCTCTGCACCACCACATCTGATATAGCTCATGCAGGGCTTGAAAATCAATGAGCTGAATCATGTGTGCTGAGTCAGCGAACAGATGAAACTGCAAGGCAATAGCTCATCAGGAGCAGGATTAAGAAACACTGCTTTAATCCCTTAAAATGGCCAAGACATGCCAAAGAGCCCCAACTTTTAGTACACACTTATAAGTCATAGGAATACCATAGCCATTTTGCATTGTAGTCTAGGTAGTTACTGAATAAAAAGTCCTAGGATTTAACAAAACTAGGATTTTAAGACATTAAACAATCAATTTTCAAGTTCAGTAACAATAAGTACTTATTTTATCACAAATTTTCATATTTCATTAAAAATAATAATAAAAAAAAAATACCTCTTGCAAAACTGACAGGTGTAGGCCCAAGTAAAAATGGAGAATCTCTTTGTCCGACAGGAGAAACAAAGCTGAGAGAAGAAAAACTGGGTTCACATACAGTGTCTTTACAAAAATATTAATCATCATTCATATTTCTGCATAATTGGCAGCATCAGAAATTGAAAAGACATGAGCCCTTGTTCAGAATAAGCATTAGACAGAGTTTATAGCAGTGCTCACTTTTCCTTTCTTGAGTGCGTTGTAGATGTCTTTGTACTGCTGGAACTTCTCCAGTTCAGCTTTCACCAGAACCTGCCTGATGTGCATGACTTCCTCCACTGTCAGAGCCAGACACTCCACAGGGTAGCAAAATTCCTCCTACACAGATCATTTAAAAAAAAAAAAAAAAAAAAACACATTAAAAGCAGACCTGAGCAAAATAGCCAACATGCTGCTGTCATTCACATGTATGCATGTCATGTTTGCAGATTCCAATATTGTGTGAGGCAACAGCAAACAGGCAACAGAGCAATGGGGACACCTCAGACCAAATTACCAAAGCAATGGACATTTGTGAACAAAACAACCATAGCACAAATGGAAATGGCGCGAATACATAACAACATAAGCTGGCATTAGGGTGGTACCTCCCACTGTAGTGTTTTGTTTTGTGTTGCAACCCAGCTAATCCATTCCCAAAGCCTCAAATGTACATGCGCGGTGTGTTGAAACTTCCAAGCCCCCACAAACATGCATCCAATGGCAAATGTAAATGTACAGCACCCATTTAATTATAGATCCCATAAAAGCCAATCTGCATAATACTAATTATACTAACCTCTTTTTACCAGTAAACTACCACTTACAAGTCAAAACAACACTCCGAAATACCCACATATTAGCTTTTATGTACCCACACACCACGTTAGGGAGGAATTAGTGTTGTAACAGTATCTGTGTAGTCTCAGACATTAATCCACTCTTCCACTGGACATTATTGCATACCACTGCCTACTCATCCGAGTAATTGGTATCCAAAAAGTGCTATTATGTCATGTATTTGGTAAACACTCTCACCCAGAGTAACTTAAAAAATCTTGTTACATATATAGATGAATGTAACGTTAGGTGTCTTGTCCAAGGACTCTGGCATAGCGTGGTGTGCTTTCCTAGGCACAGAATCAAACCCTAGTCTTCTGCATGGAGGGCAGTGGTTTTTATCCTCTACAACACACCAACCACTCTGGTGTCTTCAGTATCAGCAATTAACTGTGTAGAGGGTTTTTGTATATCATCCATATCTAAATCACACTGTCCAGTAAAGGCCATTATTATGTTACGTTTTTAGTGATTTAATTTGTGTTTTATGCCTTTTCTCACTTACAGATCTGTGTACTTGTGTTTTTAAATAACCCCTTTGAGTCCCCTTTGCTAGGAACACCTTATTCTGTGAGGTCTTGTCAAAGTCGGAATGTTAGTAAATGGAAAGAGGCAGTAAGGGCGATTTACCTTCTTTTCCGATGGCAGCTACAGCAGAATGCAGAGGAGGAAAGAATCTTAATTACAGCTCTAATACTGAAGAACATTAGCACTACTACCCACATAGTCTCTATGAAAGGTCTTTAGTTTAGATGGACATAGTAATCCAAAATAGAACTGGTCACAATAATAAGCAGTTTTGACTTTGAGCTATTATAAATAAGCAGGTTTTATTCAACGGAAAAGCTCCATGGAGGTGAAACATACTAGAGATCTGGAGCTCTGGCGAGATGGAGGCACAAATGGGCGGACGCTGGTGGGGGCTTCCTTCTCTATGGAGTGCCTCCGCTGAGGAGCCGTGCGTCGGTCAGGCTGAGGAGTGGAGGATATGGGGAGAAACTGCGGCGGACCTGAAGAGAAAAAGAGAGAGAGAGAGTACAAGAGAGCGAGCGAGCAAGCGAGAGCGTGAGAGAAAGAGAGAGAGAGAGAGAGAGAGAAAATGCCAAAATTTTACAGTGCTTGTAGAAAGGACACTACAGCATTATTTTTCAAAACAGAAATCAAAGTCTTTACTCTTCTTGCCCGTGACAGACTCTGGAGAGGTGTCGTCCACCAACGAGGTGGACATGCTGGAGCTGCTGACTGACCGGCGAGTGCTGGGCTCCTCCTGTGGGCAGAACAACAGCCATTACGACTTACATAACATTCCATTTAAGACCCAACCCAAGTAAAGAATCTACTCATGATTTATTCCTAATTAACACAAGCTCTTTAAGACCCAAGCCTTAAAAAACTGGCCCCATCAGCATTATATATAGATTGTAATGCGGTGTTACATCAGCAAGTGATCTCTGTCCTCTGATTAAACTCAAACTTAATTTGTCAGTCATGTTAATTACTGAACAGAAATATTCAAAATAAAAGAACTACACTCATGCCTTCTCTGGATCTGGTATATTTAATCGTCTGACTGGCGGCAAAACGCTAATAAAAAATAAGATGTAGTAATCAATGGATATTGACATTAGGACTGGAAATTGAAATTCAATCCTTTTATGGTACAGAATTACTTAAATGCTACAGAAAACTACATTTCAATATCCAAGGAGTAGGTCTTATCAGTATCGGTGGGCTTGTGTTAAAATCCAGATTAACTGATTGTCTAAATTACATTCGTATGCATGCTAGTAACCATGGAGCTAACTGACTTGCCATTGTGTTGTGTCAAAAATCCAGGAATCTACTACTGGAATATACATTAAAATATTTTAAACAATACCCAGCCCTATCTGACTCTCATTCTATTTCCACTGTGACTTAGTGGGCAGACGACACAGTGGACTTTGCAGATGTAATGTAGATTGTGCCCAGTATTACTAACAGAAGTACATCTGATCAGAAAGCTCAGTTTCTCTAGTTTAATGTGGAATTTGGAGCTTGTTGACATCTCAAATGGCCATAAGTTGAAAATGGTATGTTAATGTTTCAATGATGACTTAGTTGGCTAACAAATACATGGATTTACATCATATTAAACACTAATGGTCATAAAAAGAGGAAAAACAAACAGAAAAACATACAGCACTGACAAATATTACTGCTGATAAAACACAAAACTAGCATCACTTGACAAAAACTAGACATATGAAACACAAGAGCAGCACACTTGGAGCTTTTTGTTTTGCTTGGTGCTTCCATTATTCTACTTGGAACTGGCAGGCATACACAAACACACTCACGTCAGAATCAGAGCTGTCTAGCTCGGCAAGCGTCGGTGCCTTGAGCAGTCTCTTTCTCTGGGAGAGTGGCTGAGCCCCAGCAACTCCATTCACAGGGCTGTGAGCGGATGGTGTGCCATTAGCCAGGGTAAGCGTGCTGACCGCCAACTTCCTGGGTCCATCAGGGATGGATAAGTCTGTACAAGGTATCACATGGCACAGTCAGACACAGAACAGCAATGTAGCTAATTAGATCTCATTTTAAGATCTCATTTGATGAAATGACTGCACATGCCACAATTCCCTGACCCTATGATACTAACTTGTGACTCAAACAAAACAGAATAGACCCAATGAGAGATTTTCACAGTGACTGTGACTGCATGTCATCAGTGAAATCCTGCATGTCATTTCAATTAGGAGATCCTCAGATAACATCAAGATCTGTGGCAGCCAGTAGGGGCATGTGCTTGCATGCAGTTTCTGACACATACATTATTAATAGTGCAAGAGCACAAAAGTCAGACTTGTTTCATGTTCCATTAAGAATAAACAGACAATACATCTGAAACTGAATAAATCAGTGAATGATACTACAAGCAATTAATATCATGCCATATTATGGCACTTTAAAAAGGCTGAACAAACCTAGCTGATATTCGAGTAATGTTTCAAGAGGAACTATGACTTCAGTAATGTATGCATTTAGATCTATAGGAAACACATCAGTAAACGTGGTTAAGAAATTTAATTGAAAGCGCACATTCAAAGCCGTGACACTAGTGCACCAGTGATTTTTGATCCGACATGATTTTTGATCCACCCTCATCAAAACACCTATAGAGGGAAGAATGGTGCTCCATCCTTCCAGTACAGTTTCAGAGATTTGTGAAATCTATGTAGTGGTGGCTTGTGGTGTTCTAAACTTTTATTAAGACACTTTATCTTGGTTTTTCCTTTATTTTGTCACTGTACATCATCCATTCATTAGCAGTACAATACAATTACAAATGCAAGTTTGAGCCATCAGGCCAGCTCAAGAGCTACTACAGAACTATATACGTAAGAAAATTTAATGGATGTTCATTTTTTTGCACAGATCAGTATAAGCACTGTACATGTTGTATGGGTGAGCAAAGCATAGAAAAAGTAACACTTCATTAAATACTGATGTCCGAAGATTCAGAATTACATAAGCACACAAACTGGACTAACCCTCAGCTAGAAGAAAACATGAAATCTGTGAGCTCCGGCGTAAGACGACTGCTCACACACACTTAATATGAGCGAGACTCTCTCATACTCAAGCTTACAAAATTCAACCACTATCACCAACACTCCACTAGACGAGTGTATGAGTGGTCTGAATTTCATGCGTGCTTTTATAATACTTTACCTGAGCTTCGGAACAAGTCTTGAGGAGTGCTCATGCTTTTGCCTGCGCCTAGAAAGGAACATATCCTTCAATATGATCCCAAAAACACCAACATGCGTTGCTGCTTTATCAACAGTGCCTGCCCTGTCTGAGCTGTGCTGTGACTGTGGGGCTCTCGATTGATAAACCAAATCAACCAAATTCACAGTGAAACATCAACCAATCAGCCACAATCACACAGTGAGCTCAGCCAATAAGCACAATACACACAGTGACGTTAGCCAGTCAGAGTACAGCACACTGTGGGAGCTGGATATTAGCACACAGAAGCTCAAACACAGTCTAGTAAGGGCTAAGAAGCAGCAACTCATTACTTATGGTGTAGCATGGTGGTGGGGGCCAAGAGCACACTAAGAGAGAGAGAGGAGTCGGAGGAGAGGGTCAGAGCTAGCAGCCACACTAACTGCCCACTGGGGGCTGACACACAGCCTTAGACGATGTGCGCGGAGGTCAACTGTGGCATAAGGGAGCAGCTGTTACATAATTGCGAGTCTGGCATCATCTGGACTTGCACTCTTGGGATTATTATGGCAAGCTGGCCATGAGAGCGGGAGCTACCATTGTGATTAAACCCTATTTATTCCCTTTTTTGAACGCTATAAGAAAATAAGACAGTCGCTCAGCTAATCTAGAGGGAAATCCAATACCAGTGGTCTGCAACTACATGCCTGTAAGTTCGGTGCTAGTTTGGTGTAGTTAGGTGTATTAGCCAATACTTTCAGTGCTAAGTGATTACATTAGCAATGCTGGCTCAAAAAACTCATGGCAGACCGCTACAGACATGCAACTTTGTATAAACCTAATAAGGATGCGCAATAAAAGCAGAATTATATCGGTATTAACAGAACAAAAAAAATGAATGTCATCAGACAGATGATTAGATTTGACGAATATTTCAAACCAATATAATCCAGGTGGATCTAATCCTGATTTCTATATTTGTATATCTGTATATGTATCATTGCTAGTTGATATAGGGTAGTGAGTTACACCTCTGCCTTCCATGTTGTAGACTGGGGTTCAATCCCCTGCATGGGTAAGCACCCTACACACTACCAATAAGAGTCCTTGGGCAAGACTCCTAACACTACCTTCGCCTACCTGTGTAAACTGATCAAATTGTAAGTTGCTCTCAATTAGAACTGAACGATTTGAGAGAAAATACATAACTGTGATTTGTGAAAATATAAAGAGAACCACTGTGCTAGAGGATGACTACACTAAGGAGGTCAGTGTAGTAAGGAGGCACCCGCTGCCACATCAATGCATGTGAACTCAAAAGACAGGATGTAGCCTCTCAATTTTCAGTGCTTCCTAAACAGAAACTAGCATTTGACAGAAGGCTAGAGTAACACTGATGTAATGTAGATATGGCTTGGGCTGAGGATGCCGCATTGACCCCTTCCTTTCTCCTTTCTCTTCAGAAGTGTGCGGATGCACCAGCAAACTCGTGTACTTTCCTACAGCAGGAGATGAGGGGAGAAGCTACTAAACCAGCAGGTCTAACATGACAACATCAACTAAAGGATCAGAGGTAAAGAAGCCACACTGAGTCTTTACCTGATGAGTCAAAACTCACAGACATGCTAAGCGGTCGCATTACTGAGAGATCAGGTCAGTGTTAAAGGAGAACAGGGAAAGGAGAGGAAAAGAATAAATGAGGCAATTACAGTTAGTTACAATATAACATAAAAGCTTTCAATGATAAGTTCACAGAAAATAATGAGGAAAATATACACAAATTGCTAAACTAAAATTTCTTGGAAGATTTCAAGTGATACTATAGTTCTGCACCATGATATGCGTGATATGATTTTTCAAATAATTTCAGGTTAACTCACCTGCATATATGGCACTGTACTTACCACAACTAATAATAAACTGTACTCTGTTATACTAGAAAACCCAAATATAGCTGCAGTACTAGATTAGCATTGCTTTTTTTTAATTTTATGGCATAATAATAACCCAGCCAAAAACTATTCATGTCCACTATGTTTACATAACTGAAAGCTTCAACACTATATAAGTACAAAAGGTATCAAATTACTAGTGGTTATGTTGTATTAGGAACAGGGTTGCGAAACAAGATATAATCTGTTATTGAATTAAATAACAATAACAAAATGACAGGTAAACAGAGACAAAACACATGACAATTAACACTTTTATCTCAGTAATGATTTCTATCAGTGTGCAATCTAATCAATTTCTCTTTCTATCTGAAAGACGATACAACAGTGTTGACAGTGTCTCTAAGCCTGTATTGTCCCTCTGGGGGAGGTGCTTTTCACAAAATCACAGGAACACAATGAAACAGTCCTACTGTACCAAAATCATGAAACAATTTGTTAATTATAGTAAGGCAGATTAGTTAAAAAGTTTTTAAAATATAGCCATACACAGCCATGGGTTAGGCAACTACTGACTATTGCCTGACCTTCAATTGAAAAATTTTCATAGAAAACTTTGGGTGTAATGAAACATTTTAGGTTCAATATGATCTTCTTCTTTTGGCTGCTCCCTTATGGGGTCGCCACAGTGGATCATCTCTTCTATATACATATCTATACATATACACACATATATATTTATTATTTGGGCATACTGGTTTGTTTTTGTGACAAAAATTGCATCTCCTTGTATTTAAGCAGCTTCAGAAAGAAAACTCAGTCATTTGAGCAGGAGTGCATGCAATGCGTTAGTCCTGCCCCCTTTCTGCCCACTATATTCCAATAGGATGCACCCAGATGCATTGTTTTGATCACTGACAGTGGTTTCCATGAGAGACACAGTTTCTGAATGAATCTGCACAAGCTACTAATATGATTTCAATTAATATGGTCTAAAATAACAAATGCATGTGCTCTACTTTGTCCTGATTCAATCATTGTTTCCAAATTTAGCACAATAACAGCCACAAGTTAGCCAATGATGAACTAAAAATAGCATTAAACATAAAGTATCCTACTAGCATGTGTCCATTAGGTTGGCACAAAGACAAAGCCCTAACTACACCATGCAGCTCAAACAATAAATGAAATCATCAGTCATTTTACAGCAACAGGAAATGTAGAAGTAATATTATTTATAAACCATATGGAATAATAATTCAATTAAAACAAAGTAAAAGGAAACTGAAGGTAAATCCATGTTTGTTGGTGGGAAGCCACAAACAGAACAGTAAGGATGAAGCATTAGCATGGAGGAGAGAGCCAGGGCCAAATAACAAAAATTCATGTCAGTTAGGACTTTGAGGCGATATTAGAGCAGCAGCAGAGGCAGCCATGCATGAGAAAATGGCACAATGTCACACATCCACACTGCCACATGGATGACCTGTGCTGACCTCTTCTTTCTTTGACTGAGGTACACTCATACAGTTTGTTCTTAATAAATGACATGACATTTCTTTGGTATTTAAGTTAACAGAACTCACAGAACTGCTTCATTTGCACACAGTTAGGGTAAAGTAGGACAAATAAAGTCATCATGAAATAAATGCAATCTAATAGGCATTCATATAGATTTTTCCAGACATATACAGTTGTATGCAAAAATCTGAGCACCCCTGGTTAAAACTCACAGTTTGATGATTTCCTACGTTATTACACATCCTCTACAGAGAACACACTTCTCCACATTTTAATGCACAGTTACTTTTTATTTACTAAATGTGATATAATGGGGAAAACAAAACATAAAATGTGGTCTGTGCAGAAGTTATGGCACATTTTATATTTTATCCAAAATATTACACTCAGCAAATAAATAGACACTGAAGGGTTCCTGAATTTATAAAAAAATAGCATATTTGAGTGTGTTCTCTGAAGAGGATATGTAAGATTTTACCAGAGGGGTTTACACTTTTGCTTACAACTGTATGCATTACAGGATGTGCTGGAACTAAGTGGACATTTTCATGTAACTGGACATGTAAATTGCGAAAGAGCACTAACCAAGCCGGCTCCTACGGATCATATCAGGAGAGACAGGCCTGAGTTTCCTCTCAGCTTTGATCTCTTCCAGGATGCGCTCATGAAGGCTAGGGGGTCTTGGAGGGTGGGGCTTTAGCTTACGAGCTGAGACCTAAAGACAGATACACATTCACACAGATTACAATAGTAACTCCATAAAAGCACGCAGAGTATTTCCAAGCCCTTGTCTTTTGTCTTGACAAAGAGTCACATTACAAGTATGCACTCAGGAATATGATTGAAGTGCAAGTCACTCTGGATTAGAGTGTTTGCCAAATGTATAAATGTACAAAATGTTTCAAAAGTGATGATCAAATCTCAAGGCAGATAACTTGATAAAAATAACTGTAAATAGAAATTTACAGTATATTATTTATCATTGAATATTTTTTGGTGTTCCCAAAATATTTCAAATTGGGCTCTGACTAATATGAAAATGTTGTGGTCGATATGACACCAATTGTCATAATATGTAACTCTATATTTATATTTTAGACGTAATCCAATAGCTATACAGCGCTTTACTGATGACTGTTAATACTCACCTGTCATACTTCCTAAACTCAAACAACAGAAACACTCCAGTCTTAAATAATATTGTAGCCCAGAACCACCGATAAATCTTTATTTTTCTGGATTTTGTTCATCAACACTGCTAAGCGGCACAATTTATCACTTACTGATATAACAGTCAGGCCCTCCTTGAAATAATGAATTAAAATGCTTCTAGGTGTGTTGTTTATTACACTTAAATCTATGCTATAGGTAGTTTTTAATGTGTAAAGAACAAACAATAAAAATCAGTAATGTGTATAAATTGAAAAAAATATTAATTACTATTGTAAATAAATTGTATGTAAATATCACTTAGTATGATTTATGATTTAATAAGCAAGTCTACATTTTTAAACAGTATGTCACGTTTGTGTGTGTGCTTGTGTGTATGTGTGTGTGTTTGTGGGTGTGTATACACTCACAGGATTAAGAGGAGGTCTGGAACGTATGAATTCTAGTATGACCTCATGAGCACTCTTCTTTAACCTGGGAGGAATGTCACCATTCACCTGCAGAAGAGAATCAGAACAAAGATCAACGGTCACACTCCTCACGCAACATGGTCACCAGCGCTATCGTGCGAAAATGTGCCGCTGCAACAACAGACAGGTTCGGAACAAAGCAAAACACGCAGTACCTGTAGAAAGTACCTTGTGGTTTGTGACCCAAGAAGAATCTGTGCTATGGGCTTATAGGCATTTTCTGTTTTTGTGATTGTGTTTACAAAGTCAAACAAAATTTAAAAAGTATTTTATGTTGACCAACAGCATTGCTCACAGTTAATCATGCATTAATTACTGAGGACAAAGGTGTGCAACGCAAATAAAGTTGACCTATTACTTCACAAGTTACTCAAGCACTTTCATTTTTATTGGTATTAACCATGACGGGGCAGTTCTTCAAACTGCTGCTCTTTCTACATATATGCAAAATCAAACGTGTATTCTGACGTCCTAGAGTGGACTTGACCTTGTGAAATACCATTAAAACTTATCATTAAACTTAAAGAACAACTAAGTCATCTTCTGATAAGAAAAGCAAATATTGCTCTGTGTAAATGACTGGTACACAGAACATTAAAAGTGAACGCTATGAACCAAAATGTGGCCTACTCTCAGACAAGGAAATGGTGAAATGGGGAAAGTGATAAACCAGCCTTCCCTATATGACTTGAGAAACCAAAAGTTCCTACAATAGCTCTCAGAGAAAGGCCGCCTCTGCCTTTAACATGAAACGTTCCATATAAATGTGTCCGAATATCAAGGTTGATTTAGATCTTATGATCGCCAAAAACTGAAGCAGACATATCCGTCCTAAACAGTAACTTACCTACAGCATTGCACTGATCCCAGGATCCAATTAGTAAGCTTATGTTAGCAACTCAATATCAACTCAATATTGTCACATTCATTATCTCAGTGAGTAAGTTTAAGCTAGTGGACCATAAGTACATGCACATGGGCATTTTGGTACCCATGGCACATGCTTGTCATGCTCCTGTAAATTAGTCTAATTAGTATTTGAGATATTTACACATTTTGATTAACAAATTATTATTATTAAATTAACAAATATTCAGTCAATGATTTAACAAACAATTGTGGAAGCCAAAACTTCATTAACTAATAACTGATTCATTATAATAAATTAACATCACTAAGAGTACAGAGTCCTTCTGGCTGAAGTTTTAGCATGAGCTAGATAACAAGTGCTAATTTAGCATAGTTAACTACAGTAGCTATAAAGGGGCCCCAAAGTATGGACTATTTTTGTTTGTTTTTTGAGTTTGATGTAATATGTAAACACTGTTTCAAAATGTACCATTCACTCCAGTCCACATATGGAAGGTAATGTGCAAAATTAGCCTGCGTTAATATTTAAAAAATATTCAATATTTTTGTGGTGTCATGAAAACCTGCACATTCATATTATATATATATATATATATATATATATATATATATATATATATATATATATACACACACACACACCTGATAAGCCAACAGAAGTGTTTCAGTACAGTGCAATACAGGGCAGGCAACCACAATAGAGGTCATTTATAGATCAGTCTTAAAGGCACAGTAACAAAAAACACCTGTTTAATTCTAATGAATAAAAATAGGCTGGATAATGGTCATGTAAAAGTGCATTTTGACTATGCACATAACCCTACACAAATGCCATAACTGGACATCAGGAAAAAAAGACAAGAAAGATGTAGGATATGAGCCCATTAACAAGTACTTTATGTTCAGGAACAGCAGCATGGCATTAGGTCAGCCACAAAAGATAACTTCTAAAGATTAGCACTGCAGGCTCATTAAAATGATATAAAATGATATCAAGGATTACATCTGAAAACCCCTGGCAAATATTCATGGCAAACATTCAAAATGTGAAGTTAGAAGCTAAAACTAACATAAACCTAATGGGCTATGAAAGACAATATCAATTAAAGATTATGCCCACTGAAAACAATCATGCAAATCTCTAGTTTAAAGAACCCATATCCTACATTTGTCTTGTATTTCATCCGCCCCAAATGTCCACTTAAAATTTGTGGATTTTTTTACAATCGTAATTCATTTTTACATAATCATCTACCTTTCTATACTTTAAAATGGGCTGTTTTGGTACTGCGCCTTTCAGTCTGACATATGCAACATATATGGCTGGTATAGCGTAGAGGGTTACACCTCTGCCCTAGGTTCAATGCCCAGCCTAGGCAAGCACTCTACACTATAGTAATAAGAGTCTTGCCCAACACTATCTTCACCTACTTAAAAATGATCAATTTGTAAAGTCACTCTGAATAAGAGATGGAAATATACAAAGGACCGTTGTTCTGACTGGAACAGTCCTTAATATCAGCAAGAACAGATGGCATTAAACTGATGTAAAGACTAAAATAGGCAGATATATGTAAATATAAGGGTTTTCATGACATCACAGAAACAATTAATTCAACACCGGAGTCCAGATGCGTTTGACTTTTTTAACAATGTCAAGATACTACATCAAACCTATTTCACAAAAGTGAGAAAATTCAGTTTCCCATGATATGGATCTTTTAAGTAAAAGGCAAATGTATTATTACTTATTACGCACAAAACACACGCACCATGACTTTACGCAGTTTGTAGCGTTTAGAGCGGATGTCATCCATGAGCATCTCGTACGGAGTGAGCTGGTACTCGATGGGCAGAGGGTTATACTGACGCTCCTGAACCTTCTTCAGCTTCACACCGTTCCTCAGATCCCTCATTACCTGCACCCAGAACCGTGCCTGCACCACACAAAAACACAAACATCAGAACACATACATCTGCAGACGTGTCCATTAATTATGTCTTCAGATTTTCAACATGTACATGCGTAAAAATGCATGTCTTTGCTTCTGTTGTATGAAGAAGAAAGCATGCTCTGATACTGAATTCTCTCGTTTGGTGTGGACTATGGTAAAAATACATCCAACAGCAGTCAAAATGACTGAACAAAAGAAGAAGTTTGATAGGTCCGCTCCAAACAAGGTAGCCCTAAATGCCTCCAACGATTACAACAACTATATATGCCAACAAGGGATGACAATAAACCTATACTAATACAAAAACACCCACATTCAGCACTGAGTCAGATTCTGGTTTCTATATTTAAGCTCCTGTGGGCTTGTGTGAGAAGCTTGCTCATACCCAATCAGCATTCTGCAGTTCATTCAGATCTCTGACAGGCTCCTCAGGAGTCTCTCCCTCCATACGCCTCAAATTCTGAAAGAAGAGGAAAAGGAAGAATTTAATCAGCATGAAAGTTCACTCAGCTGGCTAGGGATTCAGCCTTAGCACAACTGCAGAAAAGTGTTTGTTGTTTTATTCATCCTGGACTGTACATTGATATGTGCTGTTGTGAGAGCGTGTCAAATTGTGTCAACATCGAACTGAACTCTGCAGGAAGCAATCAATGCACAGCTAATGTGGCTTTTTAACTGTCTGAACTTCTGCCAAGCCCACTGAACCACTGTAAAACAGTTAGAATAACAGGGTAACTATGAGGACAGAGCTAGCAAGACTCGCAAAATTCGTATTCCCACATTTAACTTTTGAACATGTTGAGGGATGCAATATCCTACATTAATACCACATTTATTGTACTTGTGGGAATTTTTAACCATTCTTTCAGAAGTACATTTGTGAGGTCAGACACCGATGTTGGACGAGAAGGCTTGGCTCACAGTCTAATTCATCCCAAAAGTGTTCTATTGGGTTGAGGTCAGGACTCTGTGTAGGCCAGTCAAGTTCTTCCACACCAAACTCACTCAACCATGTCTTTATGGACCTTGCTTTGTGCACTGGTGCGCAGTCATGTTGGAACAGTAAGTGGTCATCCCCAAACTTCTCACAAAGTTGGGAGCATGAAATTGTCCAAAATTCTTTACGTACTGTTCTTGAGCTAATCTGAAGGCCACATGAAGTTTGGATGTCTGCAGCGATTGACTCGCAGAAAGTTGCCAGCCTCTGCACCTCAGCATCCGCTGACCCCGCTCTGTCATTTTACGTGGCCTACCACTTTGTGGCTGAGTTGCTGTCGTTCCCAATAACTTCCACTTTGTTATAATACCACTGACAGTTGACTGTGGAATATTTAATAGCGAGGAAATTGACATCCTATAACAGTACCACGCTGGAATTCACTGAGCTCGTGAGAGCGACCCATTCTTTCACAAATGTTTGTAGAAGCACTCGGCAGGCCTAGGTGCTTGGTTTTATACACCTGTGGCCATGGAAGTGATATAAGATTTTTGCCGTAACACCTACCTCTAGTTTCAACTCATTTTATTCTCTGTTTATTATCATTATTATTGTTACGCAAGTATAAAACCACTATAAGACCAAAAAAGTGCATAAAATTAGTGTGTTCATCAGGCTCTGCTTTTTACTCTAAGAGAGCGAAATCTAGGAGAATTAAAATTATGAAATACAAATGTCCAATCCCCAAAATAAACACTACAAACTTAAAGAAGGTGCATCTTAATTGTTTATTTCTTGATAATCAAGTTACTAAGTTTAATTAATTACTCCTGACAGCCTTGTTTCACCAGGGGTAATTTCTGCAGATATTTGTAATGCATTTGAGATCTATGTTTATTATGTACATGAATGATGCTGAGCACTCAAACCAAACTCCAGCTGTTTAACACACCTCAGCACTTAGTACATAGTCCTAAGTAACAGTACTGTTACCATAAAAAGCAACATGCAAAAATTCACTTCAGTAAAGCACTGAGCCTCTTTTCGTCCCCTCTGTCTAGTGTGCAGTCATCTTTCAACAGAAATGCTGCAGAGAGCAGAATGTTCTTCTCATACATATAAAGCACGCATATCCACAAAGGGATTCTGGGTCTTCTGTGGCCTGAGGCTATGTGAAACATCAGAACCAGATCAGATTCTTTCTGTCAGCCATCCTCAGATCAGAGGAAAGCCTTAGAGAGAAAATGCTGATTCCACAGCTTTACAATTCCTCCACCATATAACCATCACTTCTTCCACCACCTTGTTTCTATCCTACAGTCTCTGAAGTCACTGCAGTACCTTCCATCTCACCCACATCAGCCTGCTGCCTACAATTTGTGCTCAATGTTTATTTCTGTAGGATGCAGGAAGTGAGAATCTGTTTGCAGTTTTATTTAGTCATGTGTTTTAGCAAATGTGCTAATCATACTACTTGGCTGAACGCCTAGGAACATCCATAAGGGGAAGCTGTTTGAAGTGCATGGTGGGTACATGCTATTTGATTATGTATTTCAGAATAAACACATTTTGTACTGATATGCCAACACACAAGCCCTGAATCTAGACTGTTCATACAGTAAATCATCAAATATACTGAAGCCCCTCATTAGTATTATAAAACAGTTTTAAAATCTGGCTAAGCCACAATCTAAGTTACAAGAATGTCACTGAACATATTAGCTGTATTCTGTATTACTGCATCAAGTTATTAAATAACATTGTGTTGTTCATGTAATAATGTTTCTTGAGAACCAAAACCACTCCTTTTTAATGAGCTTCAGAATAATTCTGCCTTCTATGCTGCAGACTAGGGTTCAATCCCACACCAAGGCAAGCACCCTACACTACCAATAAGAGTCCTTGGGCAAGACTCCAAACACCATCTTGGCCTACCTGTGTAAAATGATCTAATTGTAAGTCGCTCTGGATAAGAGCGTCTGTTGAATGCCTAAAATGTAAATGTAATTCCTTTTTGTGATTATTATTATCTATAATATTATTCATATTTTCATTATTCAATTATTGATTGACTGTTGGTATATAGTACTGTCCTTTATTATTGTCCTTCCTGCTGTTTCACTAAAGTAATAAGCCACTCAAGGCTGTCCATTTCAAGGTGGTTTTAAATATACATTGTAAAATTACTATAATGAGTGACTTTACATGTCTAATTACATGTCAATGTTACTGTATTACATAACAAAAGTCAATGTGGCCAACCCTATATTGTTTATTATATATTGTCACCTGACACAGTCCGTGTCTTTAGAATATACTAACTCTACCTGGCAAGTTTACCTGGTACAATAAGGGTTTTATACACAGCCCCAGAGTACCGGTAAACAAGTACTTGCTGTAGCTTTGTACACATTGTTCTGCAGCATTGAGACGCCTTAGGTAGTTCTCAGGCAGAATCTCTCATAACTCCCTTCCACATAAGGCAGAGGTAGAACTCTAAAAAAAGTTTCAAGTGACTCGAGGCAAACTGGCACACCCAGCACAAACCCATTACGCGAACAGAGGTGAGAGGTATGCTGTCTGCTGGCGAGTGCCTTTAGAGTAATCACGAGGAAGCGGATAACAAGCCAATCCCTCTGCAAACAGCTGACAGAGTGGGACAGAGTGCTGGAGGAAACCCTCTCACTAAGCCATGTTAAGCAGCTACTGGGTGGGACAGCAGAGAAAAAAAAGCCATAGAGTAACACAACTCAGTCAGTAAGCACAAGGCTTACCCCAGCCTTCCTGTCTCACCTACAGATGCATAAAGCCTTGAAAAGTAATTACATACTTACAATGATTACCACCACAATAGTGAACAAAGGGCATGAGTGGTAGTGGGAGAATTGCTTGTTCTAAATGTTGTAATTTGTAGTATAACAAATTATACACAACATAGTGTAAAATGTTCAATATTTCATTATGATATCACATTTATTATAGATATAAAAATGTTTTTCATTATACTTCGGTTTTTATTTTTCCCCCCCCCAAAGCCTGTTACATACAAAATTGTTACAAATGGATATACAGCACTCTGGAGTGAAATGCTTCATATGAACCACCACCTTACTCCCTGCCTCCAATCAAAACACACTGCACAGCTGATTACGCTGTTAGTTTGTGTTTCTGTGTTAGACTGCAGGACATTAACATCCAGCATTTTATGCAATTTATGGATTTTTCTAATTTAATCTAGTGTATTTCTCATTGCTTGCTTAAGTGATTGTAGCCTTTGGAGCGGTGTCTTCTACATTCAGTGAGCACAAGTATTACCTTATATGCATGGATGTATTTAAAAATGTTTTATATAGCAGCAACTGAACCTCTGTAATCATTCAGATCTCTTGCTTCCCTCAGCAGAGGAAGGAACTGATCTCAGCACTGCTTTTTTCGTTTACATCAATTTCTGCCTTCCACAGAGGATGCAACTCAGAAAGGTCCAGAAGCTGAGGCAGAGTGATGAATACAGCAGTTCCTATTGCTTCCTATGAACGAGAGCTGTCTGACCATTTCAATTTCAGAGGTGATGCACTGAGAAATCTTGCAGTGAATTTACTGCGAGTTACTGTGTAGAACTTCTTGAAACGGATATTTCTGGTTCTAAAATCTGATTGGCTGAGCCAATATGTATAACCACATAAATCAATTGAATTCTGATTTTTATGGTTCTAAAATCTGATTGGCTGAGCCAATACATATAACCACACATCAACTGAATTCTGAATTAATGTGCAAAGTTATGCTATATAAAAAAACAAAGTGATGGTATTCATGGAATAGTCTTTGATCACCATGTTGATGGGCAACCAAAACTGTTTTAATTACTGTAATTATTAGTGACATATTATTGACCTTTGATGCGTTTTATCATTTTGTATTTTGTTGCCATTTCATTAAAGCAGTAAGTCACTCAAGGCTGAGCAGTACAGTGTTACAGTACAGTGCTAACCATTATAAAATCTCTAACATACAGCACCACGTGACATCGATTCAGTAATGTGATATAACATAAGGGACATCACCTCTTTGGCACTCTTGATCTTCTCAAGGAAGGTGCGTAGCTCCCTGGTCTCAGCATACAGAGCCCGGCACACAGCCTGATAGTGGTTCGGAGCATCCAATGGACTTGGGAGGTGGGACGTGCACAGCTGAAGAAAGAAAAGTGTCTTTTTAGTTACCATTATTGGTGGACCACAGGAGTGATTTCTTTGTAATTGATCATACAGCCACTGAAATAAAGCAAATGCTTCCTCTAGTAGATTCATTTAGAGGTCTGGTAATTCAATATTATACAGCAGACCAAAGCACCTCATTTTCATTATCAGAATCAGGACTAGACGATATCAGATCATCTTGAAAGAGGTCTGTTGGCAGGTGTGCCAGTCACAGAGTTTCACATAAGAAAATATGAAGTGATATTAAAAAGGACATTGAGCTTTCTATTGAAACATAAATTTACTAGAGATTTAATTTAATCCTCTCTAACTCCTAGCCATTATTCACATTTACACTAACTTCAGTTCAGCACAGACAAAACTAAATAAATAAATTCTCCATAATATTGTTGTTTCTGAACAACACCTACAATAATAGAAAATCAAAGTCAACTTTAATTTCTTAGATTATTGCTACATTATACATCTGCAAAGCACTGAGCTGCCACCAGTATGAGAAGTTCACCACTCTGTGAAAGACTGCACAGGCAAATGGTGCAACAATTCAAGAACAACGCTTTCTCAACATAAAATAGCAAAGATCACCTACATTGTTAAAAGATTTAGGAAATACAGAAAAATCTCTGCATGCAAGGGAGAAGGCCAAAAAAACAATATTGGATGGCCATGATCTTTGGGCCCCCAAGCAGCACTGCAGTAACAACAGACATGATTCTGTAGTGGAGATCACTGCATGGGCTCAAGAACACTTCTCAAAGCCACTGTCTGTGAACACAGTTTGTCGCTGCATTCACAAATGCCAGCACCTGTGATAGTGGGGTGGGGTGGGGTGGGGGGGGGGTTATTATCTTACTTTGCATGTGTGACTTGCACATCTGTGAAAGCATCATTAACACTGAACAATATATACAGGTTTTAGAACAACACGTGCTCCCATTCAGATGATGTCTGTTTCAGAGAATGTCTTGCTTATTTCAGCAAGACAATGCCAAACCACATCCTGCAAGTTTTACTACAGCATGGCTCTGTAATAAAAGTGTCCAGGTGCTAAACTGGCCTGCCTGCAGTCCAGACCAATCACCCATTGAAAACATTTGAATTTTTATGAAATGAAAA
The DNA here is from genome assembly GCF_015220715.1 of Pygocentrus nattereri. Taxonomy (NCBI): domain Eukaryota; kingdom Metazoa; phylum Chordata; class Actinopteri; order Characiformes; family Serrasalmidae; genus Pygocentrus; species Pygocentrus nattereri. Next base: position 4,629,010 of record NC_051237.1, read on the forward strand.
ATCGTTAACCGCTTATTCCAGGTCGCAATAGCAGTTGAGAGAGCAGAGAATCCCAGATGACCCTGTCCCCCACAACTTCCTCCAGCTCATTCCCGGGGACCCTAAGCCGCTCCCAGGCCAACTTGGAGATACAATCCCTCCAGCTGGTCCTAGGACAACCCCAGGGTCTTGTAGGCTGTGGCTGGTACACCCCCACCGGGAGGCATCCTGGGGGCATCCAGATCAGATGCCCGAATCACCTCAGCTGGCTCCTCTCAATGCGGAGGAGTAGCAGCTCAATTCTGAGCTCCTTCCAGATGGCCGAGCTCCTCACTCTATCAAATAGAGTGTAGCCCACCACCCTGTGAAGAAAGCTCATTTCCGCCATTTGCATTCACAATCTCATTCTTTCGGTCATTACCCACAGCTCATGGCCATAGGTGAGGGTCGGGATGTAGACTGACCGGTAAACAGAGAGCTTCACTTTACGTCTCAACTCCCTCTTCACGACTACAGTCCAGTACAGTGACGGCATTACTGCTGCCGCCTGTCCCAGCCTGCAGCCGATCTCACAATCCCTCTTCTCATCACTCGTGAACAAGATCCCACGATACTTAAACTCCTCCACCTGGGGCAAGTCCTTTCCCCATACCTGGAGTGGGCATGCCATCCTTTTCTGGGCTAAGACCATGACTCATACTTGGAGGTGCTAATCTGCATACCAACCGCTTCATACTTAGCTGCACACCGCTCCAGTTAACACTGGAGGCATCCAAGTGATCCAGCCAAAAGAACAACATCATCTGCAAATAGCAGAGATGCCACCCTCTGGCCTCCACACATAATGCCCTCCTGACCACGGCTACACCTTGACACCCTGTCCACGAAGGTCATGAGGAGTGGAGACATGGCACAATCCTGGCCGAGTCCAACGCCAACACTGAAAGAGTCTGACTTAATGCTGAGTATACAACCACAGCTCTCACTCTGGGAGTACAGAGATTGAATAGCCCAGAATAGTAACCCCACCACCCCATACTCCCGGAGGACCTCCCACAAGATATCAAATATCTCAGGGAACAAGATACAAAATATCTCAGGGAACACGGTCGTAGGCTTTCTCCAAATCCACAAAACACATGTAGACTGGGTTGGCAAACACTCATGCCCCTTCAACAATCCATGAGAGGGTGAAAAGCTGGTCCATTGCTCCATGGCTGGGACAGAATCCGCATTGTTCTTCCTCAATCTAAGGTTCAACTATCGGTCGAAGTCTCCTTTCCACCACTTTGGCATAGACTTTCCCAGGAAGGCTGAGCAGTGTGACACTCCGATAGTTGGCACACACCCTCCAGTCCCCTTTTTTAAAAATAGGGACCACCACCCTAGTCTGCCAGTCCAAGGGTACTGTTCCCGAGGTCCATGCAACATTGCAGAGGCGTGTTAGCCTCGACAGCTCCAGAATATCCAGAGCCTTAAGCATCTCCAAACGGATCTCATCCACCCCCTATGCCTTGCCACTGAGCAGCTTGCAGTGACCTCCACCAGGGAAATGGAGCTTGACACACGAGAGGTCTCTGGCCCTGACTCCTGCAAGGGAGGCATGTCTCCCGGATTAAGGAGTTCCCCAAAGTGCTCCTTCCACCAACCGACAATATCCTCATTTGAAGCTTGGGCACAGCCACCCCGACTGCTCCTGCGTCACCGGACAGTTGTCCAAAACCTCCTTGAGGCAGACCGAAAGTGTTTTCCCATGGCTTCACCAAACTCCTCCCATGCCCTAGATTTTGCTTCTGCCACTGTTGTGGCTGCCACCTTTCTGTACCTATCCGCTGAGCCTGGAGTCCTTTGGGCCATCCAGTCCCTAAAGGCCTCTTTCTTCAGCTTGAGAGCCTCCCTCACCACCGGTGTCCACCAGGGGTTTTTGGGTTACCGCCCTGACAGGCACCACCAAGCTTTTGGCCACAGCTATGCCTGTCAGCTTCCACAATGGAGGTTTTGAACAGGGTCCATTCAGACTCCATGTCCCCTACCTCCGGGACACGAGAAAAGCTCTCCCAGAGGTGGAAGTTGAAATCATTCCAAACAGGGGCCTCCGACATTCCTAGCACACCCTCACCCTACCAGGTCTGATCATCAGTCTTCCCTGCCACCTGATCCAACTCACCACCAGATGTTGGATCAGTTGACAGCTCAGCACCTCTCTTCACCCAGAACATATGGTTCCAAGTCAGATGCAACGATAAAGTTGAACAAGAACTTGGTGTTCGTTATGGACAATCCATGTCTGGCACAGAATTCTAATAACAATTCACCATTCGTTAACACTGAAACAGCATCCATGGCTTGCTTGCTGAAATGGTACTGAGCCCCTTTTTAAATGCAGGTTTCAGAAGACACTTTCTGACTATTACAAGTCAGTGAGAGGTAGGTAAACAATTTCAGACTCTTGGGAATGTGCCCTAAAATATATCCTGTGGTATATAAGCAAGCTGGCTAATGGTAGCAAAAATAATCATTACATCCATATCTAACCAGCATCTATATAATAACCAGTTATCTACAGATAACGATTAAGGGGAGAACACTTGCTTAGAAATAAAATATCGGGTCACTTTTGTTTTCTGCCGCCTTTGTAGCCACAGCAAACAAACTGTTGTTGATATTACTGGTTCCCAAAACAGAGCCACCTACACTGTGTGACGTCTATGAACCCATCAGACATTTAGACAATGGAGATTCAATCAGTCAGGGGCACTGAAAGGCTCTTTGTCAGCGACTTCGTAAAATACAGGTAATACAGGGAGCTGTGTCAGTGGTCTAGAATGTGTGTTTTGGATTAAAGCACAAGCTACTATTCTGCCAATATATAAATCGTCTTTACATTTGGTCTAAATTCCATGTCCAGTCAACCAATCCCTAGACATTCATCATGACTGTGTCTGATGAGTACATTTTGTTCAGCCACTCAGATGGTTATGTTGTTAAACACATTCTTGTGGTCACCCAACCCAAAGCCTGAATAATTGGCAGCTCTAAACAAAGATTTGAGTCAGACTTGATGCAAGTCTCTAAGTCATTACCATAAAAGCATAACACATGACTGAATGAAGCCTTGATGTTTTTAGGCTCACTACCAACACCTCCAACCGGCTCAATAGCATTTTCCCCCATACTTTGCTGTGCTCTGCCCTGTTCAGGAATGTCTGACATGGCTGAAGGACTCATGTCTACTCTGAGGATCTTTACTAGGAAAATTTTCTGAACAGTAACATTTAGAGAAAAGAGCATATGACCTTTAAAACCTGTTCCGCTTCCAGTTAGAACTATTCAGAGTGCCTAACAAGGAATTCATGAAACAGGTTCACAATTGTTTTGAGAAAACCAGCAACTTCTGCATTTGTTTTGTCAATTTTCTTCTTCTTTGTCTGCTTCCTTTGCTCAGTAACAGCTCCTGGACAGCTACACATTCTTTCAGACCCATAGTGTCCTCTCACAGAAACACCTGTGGATTTTTTCAGATCTGTAGCAAAAGTGGAGCTTGATTTTCTCCTCTCTCTCTCTCTCTCTCTCTCTCAATGATGAAAGCTTTAAGCACTGTTTACCTGAAGGTGCCAGTTTTGGTTTTTGAGCTTTGGTTTTGTTTAAAATTTCACTTTCTCTCATTTGACTTTCACCTTCCTTATGCAAGTGGATTGTCTTGGATCTAATCTAATCAGAAATATCTTCTGAAAAATGAATAAATTGTTTTTAATGGCCATCTAGACTGGTAAAATAAACAAAAGCACAGTAGTATATGAATCATGAAAATGTCTGCAAAGTACTGTGATGCTACATTTTTGCTATAACACCCACCCTTAGTCAGTATGCATGATGAGATATGGAGTCAAAGTAAGGGACCTTAAGCTCACTTGGAAGAAGCTCGGTCACCTTAAGTCTGCATTTTCTCTTCCATCATTCCAGATAAATGCACTCAGACAGTGACTGAGCTGTGTAACTTCAAGGGGGATGCTTTTTCCCTTCATTCTCTTCACCCAACATGCACCCACTCAAACACAGTCAAGTAAAAATAACCTCCATCCCTTTGGCACCTCAGCACCATGGAAGCAAAGTTAGAGTTAAATTAGGAGAATCAGACTGGCCATATCATTTGATTTCTCTTAGCCAGCTCCATTTCACTGGAGCTCAGCAGCGAAGGCTGAGACAAAAAGGCCACAGAGTTACCTAACCAGGCCTCATGCTACACCTCATATTGCCGTTGTTCTGACCTAGCATGACCGTTACGCTGCTTACTGGATGTTAATTCTATTCCAGAGCAGCTCAGTTCACATGCATACAGAAAAGAAACTCTGTACCACTGGCCTATGAATGTAACACAAGGCGGCCCTTTTTCCATCGCAGAGTGCAGTTTGGTTAGTAAACAGCTAAATCCACAGCTGCTGTTGATATACTTATTACAGCATATAAATAACTAGCAGCAAGGCAAAACTCAGTGGTGAGTTTCAGTAAGAAAACTGAGCTAGCGGGAGCCTGAAGGAGCCAGTTTAATGAATAGGAGCTAAAAGAAACCTCCACCTCATTGCTCTTCAGTGCACAGTTATAATAATAAGGGTGGTACAATATGGAATCAAGAATATATACAAAAAATAAATAAATAAACTATCTACAGGCATATATACAACTAGAAATATATCCTGAGATAAAAAAAAGGCAGTGCAATAATGGATGAGCAAGGAGGCACAGGTAATAGCATATGATGACAACACTGAATATGTGCATACATTTGTAATGAAATAAAACTTACATAAGTCAATTCAAATCTGAATGCTGTCAAGGAGTTCTGCACCAAAAATTCTCCATTTAAGTGAAGCATGACCTAATTTCAACATCTGCAGCATCTTGCCACTACTGTCAGCTTCTTCTGTTGCCACTTCACACAAAAATCTAATTTACACTATTTTTCCACATCCAAAATATAACAGTTTTCTCTCAGTGACCTTCTGCTAAATGAAATATCCCTTACCATTATGATGTCACGGTAGCCACGTATACTGGAGACCTCCTCTGGCTCTTCCTTGCCCTCATCTTCCTCCCCCTCATCTTCTTCCTCAGTGGCTTCGTAGCCCTCATCAGGGCAGGGATCTGACTCTGTGTCTGTCATGTTGGTCATGAGGTCAATGAGCTGCTCCAGAGGAGGACTGAGCTCCCTCTCCTCATTCTCCTTCAGCCCATAGTCCAGAGCTTTATATATCATAATGCCCAGAGATTCAATCACCTACAACAAACACACACACACATACATATATCAGAAAAGTGACTAATACAGAGGTGCAGATCTTGATCTTTGACCACACCAACTGGATTATAATACTTTAGGAAATGATTTCATCATAATTCAGCCAAATGGCTTTGGTACATTCAGAAATATTAAAAATAAATTTAACATGAAAATGTGACAAGAGGAACTATTTACACAATGCAACATGGCACTGAAGAAAATACACCTACAAAGTTGTCTTTTTTATATTACCACTTTAGAGATGTTAAATAATTAGCACATATTTGTATATATTAATACAGTAAAATCTCAAATGTAATATTAATTAGCCCTTTATGATAGTGTGATGTATTCGCAAATCATCAATTATTCATAAGTAAAATAACAATGTGTTGATAAAAGACTGAAAGAGAACTAGAGAATTAACATTTAAACAGCTTGCTAAATAACACTAAACAATACATATACATAATGTTCACTTATTGTCAAAAGCTGTTTCCCCAGAGTGTCTTTAAATTTGCAGTATTTTCCATACAGCTGAAGTGTCCCAGTGGTTCAGATGAAACAAAGCATGAAAATAGAAGACTACATGCTTTTTTTTAAGTATGTGGACATGGCTTTGGAAGTCACATGCAGCCTGTAGCTTCTCATGCAAGGGCTGCTTTTAGCATGCAGGTCGCCATCAATCTACAGCAAGGAGCTCTTGAATGAACATGTTTGCAATCACATCTATTAAAATGGATGAAACTTTCAAAACATGCATACATACACACACACACACACACACACACACATATCTATACATATATATCCCACATTCACACTGACACATCAATGCAGTGCATCTTTACCACCATAGAATATTATAAATATAATAAATACAGTAACACCAGCCGAGCCAACACAGACCAAAACAAAAATAGCACTCATTATTAATGCAGATTTTTCTCTGTGCTGGATTCTTATCAGACACAAATCAGACAGCCGAACTCAATAATCAAAAATAATCATTTTGTGTAAGACAGACATTTTCACAATTCAGTAGTAACTGAAATGTAGTGAATCTACAGGAGTGTGAACTGTGTACCAATCAGCCTGGTTTAATCATCCCTTTTCTAATCTGATGAGACCCAAACCTCACTGGTACTTCCAGTCAGACATCCACCTCATTGTCCTTCAGTGCCTCACATGATTGTTTCTCTGGACACAAAGATGCCTTCTGTTATTATAATAAGCCATCAAGTAGCTATCAGATTGGCATCCTCCTCAAACCAACTTAAATCATGTCAAGGTCAGCTCAGGCCACACAGATGTTTACAGTGTGGAAGTGGCCACACCAAAACAGAGTAAGATGAAACACACGAGCATGACAGGCAGCAGAAAGAACAGTAGCAGTAAGAAATCTGTCACAGCTAATGCAATTGTGGTGTAAGAACAGTTCATGTGAGGTGAAGTGTGTACTTAACTCAGGACCTGAAGGTAAAAGTTAATTATCCAAGAACTTTCTAGAGTCAAAGTCAGCAGATCATTATGACGTTGTTAGGTTATGTCCTTGGTTATATTAAGTATAATTTTTCATATATTGTTTAAAAGACAAAATTCTTCTTTTCCTGTAATCATCCCTTACTGCCCGCCTCAAAAACATCTTTTGATTTTTGATTACATCACTGTGTACCAGTGTTCAGGGAAAAATAATATTAACCAATAATGTCATATATTTCACTTCACTTCCATCTCCCACCATCCAACATTAAGTGACCATACTCATGGCTTCCCTTGAAGCCATGTTTCACTCAAAAATACCTCATTGCACAGAAGGAAAATGTTCTTCATCAGTTGATAAAGCAATTTAACATCAGTACTTGACCTTACTTCCTCCAGGTTCTCTAAATTGCCCCTAGGTGTGCGTGTGTGAATGTATATGTCTGTCTGCCCTACAATGGGTGTGTGTCCTGCCTTCCACCCAGTGTCAGCTGGGATGGGCTCCAGCATCCGATGATACAACAAAAAAGTTGCAGGTTGAACAATGAAACCAATCAAAAATCCAGTCCAGTGTGGGAAAAATGCTAAATATTTTCCATTTCTTAAAAACATCCCACACATCTCTTACTTCCTTACCAATTACATTATTTACATAACGTCTGTGGAGTTCCAAAAGCGAGCCAGTTTTTCTGGAATACCGCAGGCATGTGAGCACCTTTAACATTCAACAGTGGCTTACATTTCAGAACAGGGGCAAACGTGGATTACAGATTTGCCCTCACTCCTTTAACCAGTAATCTAAAAGGTGTTCTGAGTTGTGTGCTATAAAATTAACTGCTTAGCGCACAAACTGGGCCTGAAGTGCATTATTGCTGCCACAAGACAAAAGCCTGTGCAATTTCTGTTATTAAAGGGAGTAGCCAAACAGGTGAGGCCAGGCCAGCAAGCACCAGGGCGTAGGCCTGCTGAACACTGCGCATGAGTGAAGGAGTGAAAGGACAAGCACTCTCATGAAAACATAATGCAAAAAATCTTTGTACTTTACACCACCTATGACAGATCTATGCAGCTTACCTCCATCAAATATCGATCCTGTAGAGTGGTTTCCTGGGAATCACTGGACACTGCTCACATCAACTTGTGTTCCAAACAATAATCCCATTCATGACATAAATAAATAAATAAATAAATAAATATCATAAGCGTCTTAATGTTACGTAATCTAATCCGCCTTGGTGTAATAGACCACCATAAAGCACAACAGCTGAACAGGCGACAGCTACTATAAAGTCAGCCTACATGCTGATGTCTACTCAGAAAAGTCAAGAAAAAACAACAAGTACATTTCCTGCTTGCAAATTGATTTCTCTTTTTTGAGGCTTTCCAGAGGCCCATGGCATGCCAGCTTAGTAAGCAGCATACAGTTCTCCTCTCATCTGCCTTTTGCTTTAAGAAAACAAACACTCATATAGCATTCACACTTTTTTATTCAGTTTTTCAAAAAATATTACTGCTAAAGTGCAAAAGTTTAAAGTACCTGCAAATTAGCTTTTTAAATCAAATTTACTAGATTTAAATTTGAGCAATAAAAGTTCATCAGAAATATAGCCTTTTTTAAAAACAAGGAATTCTTGTTACTTTTCACTGTATTTGTTTTAGTTGCACTTATTCTAATAATATATGGGGTTTCGCAAGCACAAACACATTTATTGCCAAGATAAACAGTTTTAAATAACGTGCTTAGATACCTAAAACAGGCTGCCCCTTCAGAGATCATGAGCTAAAACTAGAGCTAACCGGTACAACGCTGAATGTTGATAAGTAACATGAGATATTTTCTCCTGAATGCCAACATGCTAGTTTGTCAGTTGCTATTTTCAATGTTTCTATAATTCTACCTACTGCATACTTAACAGTGTGTCTTTGGCAAAACACTCATGTTAAGACACCCTTGTTTCACACCAGCCAAGTGTAATAAAATACACATTTATGTGCAAATACAAGCAAAACTAACTAATAGAGAAGGTCATAAACTACAGCATCTCATTCAGGGAATACAGCCCCTACTGGACACAGACTGGCCTTTTGCATGTGCCAAGTAAGAGACAAAGATCCACAGAAGGCCAGAGAGGCAGAGGCCCATTTTCCCACAGTGAAGCAACAAAAGCACCTGATTCCACTGCCATGATGACAAAAGGCCAAATGAGCAGCTTTGACTCACAGCAGTCTAGCAACCAAGAGACTCCCACAGCTAATCTGTGCTTTCCTGTTGTCATCTTCAGGTATGAACTCCAAATATAGAAAAAAATTAGACAGTATTTGCAGAAGTTGCAAAATGTTAAAACAGTGTCATTACAGCAGTCTGACAAACAAAACTGAGTTATTTCTATATTTGTAACTTTTTTTGGTTCCACCATCTTATATTAATAATTACTAAAACAACAACAAAACAACAAAATCACTCCAAGATAACTCCAATTTGATAACTGTTGCTGAAAATTCCCAACATAGGTCGCTAAACAAAGACTGATTGAGTGCATTTTGCTACTTCCTTAATCAAACTAAATATTGTTGTTCAGGGAAGCTGGTTCATTTAAATATTCATAAAATGAGTAAGTAAAACAAGCTAATCCCACTCCAGTAACTCTACTTATTTGCATATCCGCTACTTTGAGTGAAGTGTTGTACACTAGAGGACATGCATAAATTGGATGAAGTGCAGGCATCGGCCGAGAAAGAACACTCTGTCCCAGTGGACATGCAAAAAGAGCTGAAGAAAACAGGACTTTTCTCTCCAATTACACATCACAATCTCATTTAGGGGCTTGTGACTCAGGAGGAATTAGGGCAGGGCAGAGAAAGACCGAAAGAGAGAGTGAGTGAGTGTGGGAGGAGGAGAAAAGGCCTGACTGTGTGGAACTGAAATGACAGGATAGGATGAAAACAACTCTGGCCATCTCCTCCTCTCTCTCCCTCACATATGAATAAAGACAGGGGGAGAGATGGGAATGAAGAAAGTTAAACTCATTTGAGTCAAGATTTATTGCAAGAATACACAGATTAGGGCCATCATTATGCATTATTTTCGTAAATGAGCAAGCTATCGATAATCGGACTATTCAAGTAAACAGGGTTATTAGTGAAGTAACATGAGTTAGGTATAAAAATAAAGGACCTAAATAGACACTAACAAACCATGCATACGCTTTTAAAGATTACAAAATCACAGTCAAGTGAAATCAAATCAAATAAACTGTCAGGTTGGGTCTATTTACCGTAAGGCAAGCCAGTAGGATGTTGTTAAAATATCATTGTTATTGTGATAAATTGTCAAAATATGCTTTTCTGAGCATATGATAGTACTGCTAGTATCTCTTTGTTCAATACTTAATCAACTAACAGTCTGTCATAATCTGATTTTTATACAGGCTCTGCATTTCCCTACTGTAAAAAGCAGAACACTTAGGCAAAGCCTGGCTTGCAGAAGGAAAAAACACAGGAGCTTGTAATACATGCATGTTTGCTGTCCAAAATGTGTCAGAATCTACATGCATATGGGAAAAAGCACAATAAATATGACAGAGCTTTGTTTAACAATCACTTTGGCAAACTGCTAACAAGCTAACCCAGTAATATTCAGAGCAAGGTGTTTACTGGAAGATTAACTGTAAAACTGCATACAAAGTTTCCAGAACGCCTGACAAGCTTCAGATGTCCACATTTAGGCTAGTACCACTACAACTAGTATTAAAACCAGACTGGGCAAGTTCAGATACATCACTGTTAGCTTGGTGAACACATAACACTAAAAAATGATTAAAGCATTAGCCAAATGAAATGAGTGAACATTAAAACACAGACAAATACTATCAACTATACAGTGACACGTAAAAAGATAAAATTAAAATGTTAAGTTAGGCTTAAACCTATTAGCTCAGGGATCACCAATCGTATCCACAATGGGCCAGTGTGGCTGCAAGTTTATATCAAGCAGAACACTTGATTCTACATGTTTAATCAGTTGGTTTCAGTTTTAAATCTTTTTTATTTTCTTTAGTTATATGAGGTTGTGCTCCTGCTAAGTTGGAATTCAAACCTGTAACCACACCAGGCCTTTGTGGATAGGATTGGTGACCCCTGTATAAGGCCATCTTAAAAAAGACTTAGAATACAATAAAATGTATCCAAGCGTTCACTACTTGTTAGTGACATGATGTAGACTGTAAAAATCAAAAAATGCATTTAGTTTTACACTCCTAGTTCATGCTACTGCAGATGGACAGTATGAGGCAGTTGTTTTCCTCCGACCTAGCACTGTCTCTCACGCTAAACAATACAATGCACACACAGAAAGCTTCTCTGAGCTTTTCACATGACATCATTGCTCCGAGGCAAACTCAGCTTCTTTCACCCAACATCGTATGTAGATGAGCTACTCAAACCGAATGTTTTTTTACATAATCCTCTGACATAGGAAGGTGGTTGGTTTTGCAGTTAAGTCTTTTGTATTGGCCTAGTCATGCGACATGATGATGATTTCCATGTTTATCACTAACGTTTCTCTTGCATTTTCCACCCTTCTTCGGAAATACACAACTCTCTTCCAATAACAGCTTAAGGAATTCCTTTGAAGTGTATTAACTAAATACAAAGAAAATATTTGCTCCCATCTTTGTCTCTCATAGCTGCAGATTGTTCCAAGCCTTTTTTATAAAGTCCAGCTCTTTCTAGGCCAAAATGATCAATTTGTTTACACCAGCTTTAAAAGTTTAAACACCATTTCTGAGAAAAAGAGACACTTAATTATAAACAACACTCAACCAAGTCTACAGGCTATTGGCAGAGATGAGGCCAGCAGTGACACACACTCTCTCTCTCTCTCTCTCTCTCTCTCTCTCTCTCTCTCTCTCTCTCTCTCTCTCTCTCTCTCTCTCTCTCACACATACACACAGTGATGCTGCCACCACTGTGTACTGCTCTGCTTCCACTATTAGGTTAAGATGCCAGTGCCTTTACGCAGATGTTGGCCAGTCAGACGTTCAGAGAGGAATCCAGTTGTTACTGGGCCAACAGCACAAGCCTATGACGCATGAGTGAATGTGATAAAGTGCACATGCAAAAGCAATTCCCTACCAAATTCTGCCAAGCAAAAACACAAACACTGCACCTGTGAACTGTTGCATTTGAATTACGGATGCTCCGATTCAGTTTTATTCTCTCCTGATACCAATTCTGATATCTGGTATTATAGTATTGGCCAGTCACCAACACAATGCAAGCATGCTTAAGGCACTCATGTTTTGTAGCATGCAAAGTACATGAAATTACAGTGAAGACTAATTGTGTAACTTTCAAATTATTCTAAACAGTTAAAAAACTGCACTGCTACAATTTTAAAATATGAAGGTAATAAAAAAAAGAAGTGTAACAATTACATTCAGCCCATGATTGGATTTGATTCACAAACTCCTGTTCAAGATTCAATATTCATGATATTAATTAAACAAATTAAATTATGAAAAATCAACTAATGAGCTGCTAGGCATGTGCAAGACAGGTACATGCTTGTTGATTGATGCTGGTTGTTGGCAACATAATTAAATGGTGATTTTTTTTTAACTATAAAATGCTGCTAATTATTGCATTAATTGCATTTTCTTTTATTTACTAATGGACATCTTAGCAAGAAATACAGATTTGCTGGAGCTCCTTCAGGTGAACCTCTGATCCAGACTGGTGTATGAAATCTTATTAGAAGTACAGAAGCATTTTTTTCCAAATCAATCACCATCCCTCCTGATACTCAGGTTTCTAGTCACATCTCAGCATGTCTAGTCATGAATGGCAGTTTACCATCACAGGCCATCTCATTCGGGAATTCCTTCGTCATTCTGTCTGAAGATCCAAGAAGCATTTGCAGAGATTTTGGATGACCAGTTATCATTCACAGCCCAAACTGCAAATGTTTTTTCTCTAGAACATTCAGAAAATTGAATCATTTATCTCTTGGGAGGCCACCCAGGTGCATGTTCAGTCTCTTGTTATCTGAAGGCTTGACTACTGCAACTCACTCCCTACTTACAGTGGCTGTCTGAACCACAGGCTCCCTTGCAGTCTTCACATGCAAATGGAAGACACATCCCTTTCTGAAGCACTTAAACTAGCATGTAATTAAGTACTTATTGAAATGCATTGTATTGCGCTTGCAAGGCTATGTTTAATTCTCTTTCTTTCTAAGTATTTTGGATTTAGTTTCTGGCAGCATCTTAGCTCAAGGGTAGTTGAACTACCTAGAATACGTTCTCTGGACAACAAAGCACTTTTGTAAGTGGCTCTGGATAAGAGCGTCTGCTAAATGTAAATGTGTCACACTTTTGAGTTTACTGAGTGCAACCATGCTCTAATCTATCTCTGGTCAGAGGAATGCAGAGAGGATAAATTACTGTTTGCAGTCAAACAGAGCTCTCTATTCAAAGGGAGTGGGATATGGAAATACATATGCATTATTCTGCACATTAACATTTTAAAATACCTTTCAAATACCTTTAAAACCCCATTTAAAATAGCTTTACATATAAACTTCTCAACAGGGCCTTCTCTACTGACTGGAGGTACAGAGACCACGAGGGACTGAGGAAAAAGAATACAGACAGCAGGACTGGGTGGCAAAAATGAATATCACAATACTTTGTGTGTTGGTGGGTTTGCATTTCCACACAAAACACAATATTACATTATTTATTTAATCTGAGATGTGACAGATTGGAACAGACAAGAACAACCAGTGACACTAGATTTAAAAATACTATAAAACAATAAATATATGACTTCTTTATATATTCATTGTTTCACATATTGCACTGTACTAAATCCAATAAAAGCAAACTAATCATACTTTGTCTTTGTAATGAAAACATGCAGTGGGTCAGTGTTATGCTCAGAAAAGAATTGTGGATGCGTATAAATATCATCATGTGTATTAGCATCATATTGCCCACACATAATGAGAATAAATCTTTAACATCTACTAAAGATCAATTACAAGAGGTACCAGTAGCCATTTTGGAGGCTTCTCACAATAAGCCCCCCTGTAAAAATAAACAGAGGTGTACATTCATGCATATAGTCATACAAGTCTCATGATGTTAGGTTGGTCACTGCAGCACTGCAGCTGTTTTTCATTGTTCAGGCTTTCAAGCTTATCGTCACTACCTACACTAGTGGAGCCCTGTGGTATTGCACCCAGACTTCACTGGTCCTTTGTTTGAGGAAACGGCAGTTCTAGAAAGCACACGCCACACAAGACAGTATCTAGCTTGACAGATATGGAGCAGCCTTTTTCTACCATGCAGAGCAGGGAAGTGTGATATGGTAGGGTCACAAATCTGTGATTGTGCATTTTGTTGTCATTTCCATGGCCAGGCAAATCTCACTGCAATCAAGCACACATGAATTTGCCAAGCTTGCCAAGCAGGAATGTATGAGTAAAGCTAGTGATGCAAACCACCAACTGGTCAAAGGCAGTTGTCACAAAATCATCATTCATTTATCCATCCATCCATCCATTTTCTAAGCCGCTTCTCCGTCAGGGTCACGGGGGGATGCTGGAGCCTATCCCAGCAGTCTTCGGGCGGAAGGCAGGATACTGCCTTTTTTTTGTGACTTTGGTGGATGGTGACTTTGCTACTGATTAATTTAGACCAAAAGTTGACACCGACTTTAGCTCACTCATTTAATATAAATATAAAATTTGCTTTGCAATTCATTTATTAGGTTACCAACATTAGGTGATATCCAACTCCATCCCCAAAGGCTCAGTTTGTGTCTCTGCAGACTGAGCTCCATATGAGCTGTCCGTTTCTCCTGCACTGTTTATTTCTGTCTGAGTGAGGGTGGCTGAGGCTATGCAGTGGTTTACTAGTCCAGGGGAGAGACTCGACAGCGAGGTGCAGGATCAGGATCTACACTCAGATAAGCTCCTGGCGCTGGGACAACATGTGATTGCTGCGAGATGGAGGGAGAGACAGCTTTATGTAACAGCCTGGGCTGAATCCAGACCACTACAGTGAAGCGGACGCTCATTCCCCTCAGACAAACACTACAAGGATGACTCACTGCATCACACACAAGGAAAGGCTAACAGAAGCACTAAAAGTGTCATGGAGGGGACAGATCCTGTTCAGTCCCACAGCCAAGTTTCCCTCATCTCCAGAAAATCCTCCATGCTCTTCCAGGCATCTGAGGTAAAGAGGAGCAGAAAAGCGATCCTGTGGAATTGAAGCACTGCTGGAAGGTCTTCCGTCAGCACCTTTCGCTCCTTACATAATACAATTGCCAGAACCTCTACCTGGTGATGTAACATACTTCACTTTGATGTGTCCAAAAATCAAACTCAAGAAAAATTCCATTCATTCTTTTCCATTCATGCTTTTTACTTGGGCCCCTCAAGGTATCTTCAACTTCCTGTTTCAACTGCAGTCTTTTTCATGACACAAAATACAATGACATGTGGCAGCATATTGTAACGCAAGCTCTAAAACGTGCTTATACTAACCTACACTGACAACATGCAGAAAAGCCTCATCATTCTAAACTTTAATCCAACCGCTTTAAAACGGTAAAGACAATCAATAAATATATTCTAGCAAACAGCAGCTGGCTTGTGTTGGCTCCAACGAACCGGGGAGGCTCATGGTATGCATGCGCCCTCCAATGAAGGGACTGCTTATATTTTAAAATGTCACCGTGTGCCAGTTACAAGGAATGTGTATGTGCTAATGAGTCAATCTGTGTCAGGTAGTGTAGTTACTGTGTGGATTTTTTTGCTTTGGATGTTGGTCTCCATTAGGGTGAAGTGTATGGCTAATGCTGACCTCCCATGTGAGCTCTTTATGCACTACTTCTGCTGGTGTGTTTAATAAACAGTACTTCTTGCTGCAGAAACATGGCCTCCATTGACAACCTGTTTTTGTGCTTTGTCTGTTTTAAATAATTAAACAGCTAGATAGGGTGACTGTGTCAATTCATTTTCATCATGTTTCTGTGTTGCCGCTTTATGTAGTACCACGTAGCAGAGCTATTGAATGCTGACAGGGAGAGTCAATAATATCCAGGTTCAAGTTCATTTTTACAGCTTATTTCATATAAACTGAATGACAAAGTGTTCAGCATCACGTATCACACTCGGCATCCCTTTACTACCTCTTCACAAACTTGCTGTTTTTGAGCAGGAAGATACAAACTTAAAAAGGCTAGACTAATAACATTCGCAGAGATAACTTAGCATTTGCATTTGTCTGTTTACCTAAAAGACTGGCTGCCAGAGTCTCTAAGTACCACTATGGAGTGCCGGCCCTGGTGTGCATGCCTTCACCAAAATAATGATTGAGTTTTTGGACGCTGTGAAACGCAATGGTCTTAACGTCTCTCTGTCTCACTTGCACTTGCCATTATTATGTTGGAATTGAGGCATTATTTGTTTGCATACCGCAGCAAAGGGATGTACTAACAGTTTGACAGTATACTATGTACTGCTGCATTCCTTATGAAAACTAGGGATGCCCAATTATATCAAAAGCATATTGGTATCAGCAGATAACTGCTTAAAATCTAAATTATCAGCATCAGCAACAGACAACTGGATTTGACAATATTTCAAACCAATATTTGATGATGTATTTATGGTACTCTGTAAGAACAGATTGTTTAGGTGAACAGGTCTTCTTTGCTAAAATGTCTGCATTTTATTTATTTTACTGTGTGTGCAACTCTTTACCAAAGATTGTTTCATATCTCTGTTCAAGTACTCTTTAAAACAGTGAGGACTGAGGATGGATGGGGTGTGTGTTCTCTCTTTTTAGTAAAAAACATAGTTAATGCTCAGAAGCAGGCCAGGACCCCTGCAGGGAGATCAGATGAAAAGGCTCAATAAAATCGGCGACATCCTCTCTGAGGGGGAGGGAGAAGGGGACGGCTTCCGAAACCCAAAGCCATTCGTCTCACTCCACTGACACCAGCTCTGGAAGTCCCCTGGGAAAGGATGTGATAGCTTTATGTGACTGACTGCTGGCCAAACCTGCACAAATCTCCCTAAACCTGCTCAATTCAAGCACAAGCTACTTCCTCAATGAGATCAAGTTTATGTTCATGTAAAAAAGCAAATTCATGAATTATTCCTTAGGCTGTTCGATTTGCGCATGTGACAGGGTGCCACAAGAATAATGACCAGGCAAATATTCCTGTGTTAATAAGTATTAACCTGTAATTAAATACATTCAGAGCAGTTTGATGTGAAATGCTCTGTTCCAAAGAAACAGAACAGTAATGACAGAAACCACACGTGATACATTTAATGCTTCTAAAAGCTGTGTGTCATTATCTTTTGTAAGCAATTTCCATAATTGCAGTAACTGTTGCCTAATGCATGAGGCATCCCTCTATAATATGTTTGAGATAAATGTTATCAATAAGCATAGTAGGAGGTGCACACTTCTTCAGATTTATCAGATTTTCTAGAAAGCCATACTAAAAAAGCCAGGGCTGCCGCTCAGGCTCAGTGAACGATGAAGGTGAATTCAGCAGGGCCTTTAGATTGGCCTTCACACACCACTGCCTCACATCACACATTCCCTGACACACATCTCTCACATCAGAGCTCAGCTGACCACCAGCACACACCAAAACCCCATGTGTATACACACACATACAAACACTAACCCAGCTTCAAAAGATATAGGCTGGTTGCAGGTCAGCACATGGCCTAATTTAGGTTCTTCAACCCAACTTCCAGCCACAACTCCAAAAGCTGAGCAAATGATCAGATGTGATAGTGTTTTTTGTAATTACGTGAACAAAATGTTATCACTGTGTGTGAATCAGTACTAAATGTGAATAAAAAGTATTCATGGTGTCTGTGTGCGTCACTCAGGACTGTATGTGACCCAGCATACTTAAACACTGTACCTCATCCTTCCTCTCTCGCGCGCACACACAGAGTCAGCTGAGGAGGAATTCAAACCCGAGGCGAAAGAAACAAGCTTTGTGCTGTTACAGACCAACCCTCCAAGGATTAAACCACGAGGTCACTACACCGACCCTGCACCAAACAAACAACTCCTATTAACCCTGACCACTCACAGAGGAGGAGGAGATGAGAGGAGAGGGATGTTTCATGAAAAACAAAAAAAAGAAAGGAAAAAAAAAACATACATTTTTAACCAAAGAAAAGCTGGAATATTTTTATTGTACAAAATAGAAAAAAACACAACTGAACAATATATGGATAAACCTATGTCAATACATACTTTTTTTGTTTTGTTTGTTGTTGTTACTTTTTTGATTTTCCATTCCACATTAAATGAAGCAGAACATTCTGGCACCTGCACAGATTCCTAAAAATAACTGCTGAATTATTTAAGGTGGAATAGAAATTTCAAATAAGAATCCAGCTTCATCAAATTTCTCAAGTCAGCTGTCTCACACGCGCATCCCCCAGACTTGTGACTCCCATCGTCATACATAGCTGTAATTAAAAAATCTAACAGTCATTTATACTTCAGTACCAGAGGGTTCACAACTTGTTGCGTGCAGTCAGGCAGCTTCTCAGGCGGTACAAGAGGAAGTGCAGCAATCACTCTGGTCTCCATGCTCAAAAACAAAGTGGACTACTTTATATGCAACCAGACAGATAGTGAATTGTCATTTAAGTTTGAAATGTTACTGAAACACCACCGATTCAGCTGAAGAGACTAACGTGGGTGTGCTTTGCACTGTTATGCATTCTATCTGTGCTTATTTTTCAAGAGAGACATATAATATAGATGTTTTAGCTTCTAGAGTGTTCACTTGATAACACTGCAAAATGCTTGTCACTGCTCACCAAAGCTACATGAAATGCACTGACAAAGTTTATACACTGACTTCATAGATTACAGGGGCAATACATCAAAAATACTATAATCACGATACTTCAAGACATTTTCATGACACAATGAGCATCACAATATTTAGATTTTCTGAGATCTAATGAATTGGATCACATAAAATACCACCTGTACTGCCACATATAAATACTACTACTACTACTACTACTACATAAAAAATACACTATAGTGATTTTTATTCAGTGCTTTATAAATTACACTGCACTAAATACAATTAAACAGGCCTAATTATGCTCACTTTGTAAAGAAGCATATAGGTAGTTAGTGCTCTTCAAGTACGAACAATATCCAAGATATGCTAAGAAACCGTATTATGACAGAATTCTCACTATAATGATAAAATAAAATCATATTGGCCACCATTGGCTTGCTGTTGTGCCGTCGCCGGTTTATCACTTCCAATATAAACATCAGTTAAAAATTATGCTATTCTAAGGTCATTTTAATTATGACTGTAAAAGGTGTGGCTTGCCTAACTGACTACATTTTAAGTAAAAGGAAATCTATGACTTTCGTAAAATCTGACCTTGAGCCAAACTACTGCATTAAGTAGGTTTTTTTTTTCATTTCTCAATGTTTCATTATGATGTTATACCCCTCACTTGGTCTACCTAAAACTGGGATACAGAAAAAGCAATAAAACATGGCTCTTGGGGAAACTCCTAATAAGTCTGCTAATCTCACCTTAAACCACTGACCTGAAGCTTGGACCTAATCCTCTTTGTCTGTGCACCATAGGGAAGAAGTCTGGCGCTCCTTACACTTCCACAAGCTGTGACCACATTGAACTGAACCAAGATCAGTATACTTCTTTATCTCCTGAAGTTAATGGATCACATTAGTTTGAGACAGGCTGATCTTGGGTCAGCTGGTTGCACTCGATTCCATCAGTGAGGGAGTCCTGCAGTGAGGTAGGCTCGCCTGCTCTCCAGGCACAGCTTGGTTTTAGGCAGCTGCCAACACTTTGATGAATAGAGCACTTCACTCAATGTCTGGAAGACTCGCAAATTTCTGTCTTTGCTTTTGCTCTAGTTGAAAGCTTCTGAGATGAAGCCTCTGGTCCAAGGCCAGCAGTCCAATGTGATTGACCATTCTTCTATTTATAAAGCATTTAGACACCAGCTGTCATTAAAGCTGAGTTAATGGAGAAAGTGGGTCAGTTCTCTCTATGCTGTGTACATAAATACCAAAAAGCGGGGTGGTGCCAGTGTGGGGAAAGGGTGAATCACATCAGGAAAAGGAGAGAGCCATACAGCATCAGAAGGCATAAACAAACAAATTTGGTGACTGCAGTTGACCTACAACAGCAAGGAGTGGACTGAAAGCTAATTATTATTAATTTATGGGAATGTTTTTTTAAAATAATTATTATTATTTTTATTTTATTATTATTAACTTCTATTGTTATGAATTCCCTTTTTGCCATATAGAACAGTTCGCAAAAAGGTTCTATATAGAAATCATATACAATACATTCTCCATCAATCTGAAGAACCATTTCACCATGCAAAGAACCATTTAAGCATGAATTGATTCTACATTGAATTCATGGTTCTAAACAGAACCACTACCTTTACTTAAGGATCCTCAAAGTAGTTACGAGTGTAGAAAACCCTGCTGATGATGTAAGTTAAACATGGGAAGAACAACTGCAGAAGAAAGCCACATAGTTATTGTTACTCCTAAGAGACTAAATGTATAACTGTGTTAAGTGTCATCAATGAATCACTATAATGGAGACAATGGACTGCATAAATGACAGAAATGACTCATCAGATAAAGAAGATCACCAGCATTTTAGACGTTTCTCAAATTAAAAATCTATTACAAATTCTTAAACTGTATTATTAAACTTTAATGTAATTCTGTATGATTCTGGAAAAAGGAAGCTAATTTTTAATTTTACTTCTACCTTATTTCAAACCCCATACACATCTGTAGCAGTTAGCAAGTTCAAAGTAAAATTCAATAGTCCTTTTAGTATTTACAAATCAATGGCCATTCACAGTAAACATGATTTAAAAGTTCATTAAACCCTTCCTTTACTATGAACAGCCAGTTATGCTTGGTTAAAGGTATGAATGGATGATTGTATTTGAACTAGTATAAATATAAAAAAATGGGTGCATCATCAAATCTTTATGAATAAAATGTAAAACATACAGTCCTCTCTTACCTGTTCAGGTGAGGCTGGGACTCTATAACATGGGGATCTTTATCCTTATTACTTTGTACTGCATTATACCCAAAATTAACAAGACCACAAGCTAAAGCTAAAAAGCTTTAAAGTCATCAATGTAGCTTCCTTGCTGGTTATCTAGATATCTTACCTCAGTTTGGCTCCTTTTCCCCAATTCAAAAGGTTATTATTGCTATTAATTATACTATACACTATACTATATATTATACTATACTAAATATACTAGTATTATTATTATTATATTAATGATAATAATAATAATAATAATAATAATGTTGTCTGGCATCCATTTTGTGCTGAACAAAGATCTCAAAAGTCTCGACAAGTGTAATAAAAGTTACACTAAAGCTACCTGTTTGTATTTATTAGTCTACAGATCAATGGTTAAGCTAGTAGTCAAGACTGGTTGAGCAGCACAGGGATTCCCATTGTTGTCTGATTTTTTCTTTGCCAAGTACTGCAGTGAGAGAAAACATGAAAGAAAACATGAAAACAATACAAAATTGCATATTCTGTTGAAACCATAAGGCTGAGAAATACAATGCTGAGTTACAGAACATTGCTTAATTTGACAAATAACATTAAATGTTAGTTTTAGGCTGGAATATTTTAGTCTTGCTTAAGCAATTTCTGGCACTGTTTAACCAACTGTTACCTACAAAAATGTAAAGAAGTACAAGGAAAATTCAGGCTTCAAGCCAGCTTATACTACTGATTTTAGCCACCCACCCACACACACACACACACACACACACACGTTTGCCCATTTTAAAGACTACAGTATGACATCCAATATGAGAAACCCCCAAGCTAAACTCTATTTGAGATTACTTAACAACTTGACACAGTTTGATGATTTAGTCATGCAGTATGCAAAAAGCTAATTTATGGCAGATGAGCTTCCATTACTTGTTAGCTACTTTAGTCTTGCAGCTCCAGTGTGAAAACTAAAGAACCAAAGTTTCAGACAGAACGGTGCCTTAATGATGACGTAGCTCTGTGTACCATCACATGAGGCTTCAGATTAACAGCTGATAGAGCGTGAGAGCAAGCAAGAGTGTCAAACAGGGAGCAAAGCAGATGTACAACCAGGAAAAACAGCCTACAAACTCTCTCTCTCATTACTGCACAGAAACAGGGATGAGGGTTCGAGGAGCAGGACATTTTGGCCCAAAGCCCATTCTCAGCCCGAATATACACAGACATCAAAGTAAACACAGGTCACACCTTTTTATGCATGACTGTTTCTGTACACATTAAATAACTGAAAGCTGTCACATGTCAGTGCATGCTGGAGCAGTGGAGTGGAGGGTGGGTGTGCTCGCTTAAGAAGCGTGAGCATGGGCACTTCATGCGTCCAGCAGAAAAAAATGATGAGAGGGCGCTTACAGAGAGAGCAGGAGGCAGGCAGGGCTGTGTGATTCAGTCTCCTACACACCATGTCACGGACTGTTAAAGCATTGAAGTCATTTATACTTGAAAATGGCACTTCAGAAAAGGGCAGTGTTTTTGATCTCTGAGTCCATGTGAATATGCACGGGTACATTGGATAATGTGGGTGCATAGCACCGTCCCATCTGTTCTTTCTGGAGGCTTTCCAGGTCTTTCACAAATTTAACCAAGATAGCTTACGTGTGCTGACTGTGCCCTACAGAGACAAATTTCAGGCAGAGGAAACGAAGCAGCTTTATTGCAGTAGCCCATATCATATCTTACACTTATAGCTGTCACTATGGGTGTCCGATACAGCAAACTAATATTTCAATGCATCATGACATTTATATTTAACACAATATGTAGTTTTCCTGGGGTTTGATATTTTTAAACAGAGAAAAATAGTCTCAGTGGGGACACATTTAAAAATACTATTTAACTACTAGTGCTATACTGTTTAGAAACACTGTCAAAAACTAAAACTTCATGCAATGTTTTTCACGCACTCACACACACACACACACACACACACACACACCCACCACTTAATCCAATAAAACAGGACTAATTATACTGTCTCTGTAACAAAAAATGTAGTTTGGTCAGTGTTCTTTAAGAACTGATAACATCCAAAATTTGCTTATAAAAGCCTATAATTACGTAATTAATCACAATAACAATTCAATATTATATTACCCATCCTAGCGGTCACTTCAGATTCCATTAGAAATGATCTATAATGGTGATCTACTGATAATTTTCGAAATCATATTTTTTTTAGACGTGACTGAATAATAAAGGGGGATTTAAATAAGAGTGCACTGGTTACAAATTTAAATTTCTTATGGGAAGACTGGACAATATGCTTTTTTATTGTTTGTTTTTTCTTTAACCCAAAGCTGACACGGTGTTGGAAAACCAAACACAAACATACTAGTGCATTTTTGGCTCTTTTTATCAGCCAATGTGACAATACAAATAACACTTTTACTCTGTAATAGGCCACACTATCAGTTTAAATGCATAGGCCTACATCTTAAAAATCAGTTGCCTGTTTTAATAGAATTAATCAAATGAAGTGATACATTGAAAATAAGAGTCTGTTAGTGAGTAATGCATAATTATGCATAATTGCACATTTTGGTAAAGGCGTAGCAGCAAACAGCACACACGCACTTAACTGGCTCACAGTATTAAATGGGGTGTGTCCAACAGACTTTGTTCCAGCAAAATAGAATTTAAAATACAAATTGTCATCATACAAATTGTCAATTAATTGCTAATTCATTAATAGGTGATTTATAATTAGTGATTAGTGACCCTACTTAGAGTGCACCTCTATCCTTTCTGTCTACCTTTCTAGTAAACAGTGCTGCATCATGCCGTGTTTGGACTGTACATCTTTTCTTAGTGAAGAAACTCAGAAAGCCTTGTAAGCAGTACAAAAGAGGTAGGAGTAATAAATGAACCCAAAGATACAAAACTCACAAAACTCATCTCCGAGTCAACTCATGCATGTACATTTCATTCTGCTTGTCAACCTAAGACAAACGGTCACTAACGGTTGCCAGTGAAAGGGCAATATAAAACAATTAGGCTGTCACAGACACAGCTGAAAAGGACGAGCAGACAAACATTAAATTCCCTCTGGCAAATATTTCACCCTCAGAGTCAGGCTCCAGCTGATGCAGGAGTCATCAGAGAGCTGTGCAGCTCAGAGCTAAACAGGCCCAGACACAGACCACATTATGTTTCTTCATTCTGGAGCAACATTAATTAACACCAAGGAGCAGTATACACACTGCCCGTTTAGGTACACCCAGCTTTTCAAAAGTATAAATACATTACAGACTAACCAAGTTCATTTTGAGGAAAACAATACCACATGTGTATATTTCTGATATCTATGATAGTGCACCCATTGAAATAATGACAAATCCCACACATTATCTTGTTGTGACGTCAGCACTCAAACCTTTCAGCTGTTAAAACCACCTTCAAGCCAAAAGATTTCCTCCAGTCAACCTCAAACCACCACAGCTACTCAAAACAACACCCATGCTGATGAAGATAAATTGTTTATCAGATAAAACATCAGTACAACTCATTGTTCTCTGACAGCAAAAACGAGTCAAACGTCTGAAATTTTGGATGACTCACCTCTGTTGAAGAAGTAGACAGTCTTGTGTGCTTATCTGCAAGAGGAAAAAAATGAGAAATACATAATGAAATATACCATGAGATTCAAGAGTACACTTCATAAGAATAAGAAACTACTTTTATGTTCAGCCTGTATAGTACTGTGCAAAGATCAGAGACAACCCCTCACTGTCAAAAAGACCATTAAGTACAAGATATTGATTTTTCTGTAGATATATCTTGAGGTGATAAAAGATAATCCACTTGCACAAGGAAGGAGAAAGTCTAGGAAAAATAAGTAAAACTGGAGTTCAAAAAAAATAACTGTTGAAAATGGGAATCCTAACATCCACACAAGACCTGGTAGACCACTAAAACTGAGGTTCTGTCCATCCTTCCACTGACGACTTAATGCTATGGGTTTACATGAATGTGTAGCTGTCAAGAAGCTTTACAGAGAAAAGGAAATGGACAAAACAGAAGAAACTTTGCAAATTAAACAAAGAAGCTGATACTGTTCTCAGAACAATAAACTAGACATACCAGTGTCTAGAGTCCAGACATCAACATCAAAAACGTGTTTGTTTAGCTGGAAGCACAAAACAAAAACAATTTGTAAGACTACACTGGGGCTTTGGAAAACTAACCCTGCAGATTTCACTCTTAAGTTCTTTTTTTTTGGAACAGTTTTTGTTTACCTAATGGCATGAAAGACTACTTAAAGTAATTCTTAAAGTAATTAAAAAACAGATTTGAGGGAGGTAAAACTGGACTGGCTCAGCCTGTTTGGCATGCAGTGGCTCAGGAGAGTGTGTGAAACTTACACAAACTGAACCTAGTCAGTTAGTTTTTGAGTCTAGTCAAAAGGGTGTAGACATGGGGCGATCATGCTTTGGGGGCACAGCTTATTCAACCATATTTAAAACAAACAAAACAAACGTCTCTCTAATGGCACTGGTGACACAATGTTAGGGCCTAACAGTGGTTGGCTGATTACCAGAGCTTTTCCCAGTCACCAGTGAATGAACCCTGTGTCACTGTAACAGCCATGCTGCACATCCAACAGTTAGTCTAAAACCAGAGTCCACGCTCATGGCTGCACCACCTTGTAAAATTTGTTAGATGAGGATGACTATGTATGTTTTTTTTCCTTCCATCAACAATGAGGAATTATGGCACAAGCTGACTTACTTCATTCTCTACCTAAAGTTAAAAAATAAATCAATTTCTAAACTTTCTGCCATATATGGACTAGAACTTGACCAAAACACCAATACTGTACTACATGTAGCTGCATGTGTGCAACTTTACTCTGGTGCATTAATGAAGTACTGTGACTTTCCAGTCTTTTAAACAAATCATTTAGACCATAAGTACACACGTATGGTCACCTAATTCAGCTTAACCTCTATCTTACAATGAAGCCTTTTGAGATCAGCCCAGCAACATTAGTAAGGCCCAGTCTTACAGAGGCTTTTAGAGAGGAAGGTTCAGAAACAGCCTGTCTACCCTAATAACACTGCTTCAGAAAGGAAAACGCAACACTGAGGTGTTCAGACACGGCTTTCTGATAAAGATAAAGGAAAAAAAATGGCAGAATTCATAGGTCATCACGTGTGGCTATATTATCTGTAGCAAAGACAACCTACAGGAGCATTTATGACATCCTATTCTAAGTCCATACTCTACACGTGGCACAATGTAGTCAGACAGATAATGTTCTCCTGGTATTCGCCAAACCCAGACTTGTCCATGACTTGCTGCTCCACAGAATATGTCTCCACTGCACCAGAGTCCAGTGGTGATGTGTTTTATATATATATATATATATATGGAAATAAATGCTAAATGGCCTAAAGTCTATTAAACAAATGCTCTGAAGAATCATATTGAATTCTGAATTTCGTAAATCGTTACATCCCAATTGCGAGAGAGAGATGTTCTGCTTCCAGGATGGCTGCCAAAATGTACAAATGCACCAGTGGCCAGCGTAACAAAACCCAAAACAAATCTAATCCAAGTGGTGAGTGTGTGGGTTCCCTCTTTAGAGTGAATAAGCTCTGCCTCAGTGAAGCCTGAAAACACACTAATGGAGCGCAAGACTTATTTACCCAACTCAGACTGAATAATGAATATACACACTCTGTAATTCTCTTTGATGGTTGGCTCAGTTACAGCCAGAGTACATCATGACTGCATTGGTCAAGCTCACCACCATCAGCCAGACATGGAGTACAACTGGAGTATATAGCTCTTTTGCCAGTGAGCAGCTATCTGGAGATTGCAATATTCAACTGCAGCAAAATATTGCAGTAGAACAAAGAAGTTCTACTTAAGAGCAATTTTGCTGTTTAGCTATGTTAAGCAAAATATATATTGTGTAAAATAGTCTTAATATATGCACTTTTCAACTCACAAACTAGCCTCTGGATGTACAGATAGACCACACTGCCACACATCTTTCACAATTCATTATATCTATAAAAATAATGACCATTTTACCAGACCTTGGCCCAAACATTTAGTGATTTCCATGAGATTAACCCAAGAGTAGGCAAATATACATATTGAAGTACCATGATATTTTCTCAACACATGATTGACATACACTACATTTCCAACAGGATTCACTCGTCTGCCTTCACATGCATATGAAAATGAGTGAGATCCCATTCTTAATCCATAGGGTTTAATATGATGTTCCACCACCCTTTGCAGCTATAACTGTTCTGGGAAGACTTTCCACAAGGGTTAGGAGTGCGTTTATGGGAATTTTTAGACCATTCTTCCAGAAGCGCATTTGTGAGATCAGACACTGATTTTTTTTTTTTTTTGAGATCAGACACTGATGTTGGATGAGAAGGTCTGGCTCGCAGTCTCCGCTCTAATTCATCCCAAAGGTGTTTTATTTGGGTTGAGTTCAGGACTCTGTACAGGCCAGTCAAGTTCTTCCACACCAAACTCGCTCATCCATGTCTTTATGGACCTTGCTCTGCACACTGGTGTGCAGTCATGTTGGAACAGGAAGGGGCCGTCACCAAACTGCTCCCACAAAGTTGGGAGCATGAAATTGTCCAAAATCTCTTGGTGCTGAAGCATTAATCAAATCAAATCAAATTTATTTGTATAGCGCTTTTTACAACGGATGTTGTCACAAAGCAGCTTTACAGAATTTCAGAAAAGACAAAGTTTCAACAGTACTGTAAGAATGTACAGAAACCCCCCAGTGGGCAAGCCGTGAAAGAATGAGTTCTTTTCACTGGAACTAAGGGGCCGAGCCAAACTCCTGAACAACAACCCCACATCATAATCCCTCCTCCACCAAACTTTACACTTGGCACAATGCAATCAGACAAGTACCGTTCTCCTGGCAACCTCCAAACCCAGAGTCATCCATTGAGCTAAGAGCTAACCCATTCTTTCACAAATGTTTGCAGAAGCCGTCTGCATGCCTAGGTGCTTTTTATACACCTATGACCATGGAAGTGATCAGAACATCTGTATTCAATGATTTGGATAGGTGAGTGAATACGTTTGGAAATATAGTGTATCATGATATTACAATTTTCTGAGGTTTGAGAAGTTTGAACAGATTAAAAAGACAAAAAAGAACCGGTGATCCCATGTTTAAGAAAAAAAAACTATAGAAAACCATAAATACAGTACTTACTTTCTTTAATGTCACACAAAATGTACTTTACTATATCCAATTAAACAGGCCTGATTATGCTCTTTTTGTAATTATATATGTATTTGTTTAGCGTTCTTCAAATACTAATTATATACTAATAATCCATAACATGCTCAGAGAAGTATATAGTGATGTAATTTCAAAGATGGAAAAAAGGTGGAAAAAAGCCAGCACTTCTGGTCTACAGTGAAAGATTCATTCCCAAGTGTTTTTACACACCATTATCCCACACTCATTCACATAGAACTTGTGACTCAGATCACTGGTTTGGCATATTATTTAAACTGACATACTGTCCCTGAACTCTGGTCCCAAGAAGTCGGCCTTCAATGACTTACTTCAGGCCTTATGACTAGCCAGGCTAATCCATTCCTGCCTCTAATTAAAAGCCTTTTTTAATCCTTGAAGGCTGCTGTCTTTGAAAAATGAACCAGGTCTTGAGCTGTTGTACTTCAAGTGAATATGCTTTAAAACCCACATAAGATTTTTATTAAAGGAAGAACCTCAAAAATGATGTTTATGTATCCAACAACCATTTATAACACTATTATAATAAATAAACCACTACAGCACTGATATTGATTAGTAAATCACACAATAGGCTATGCCTTAAAGTCACCAAGACAAGGAAAAGTTCTCTCTTCAAGTGATGTGCAATCGCATAACCCAAAACAACTGTAAAACACAATATTTTAAGCAGCTAAATGAGGCCAGTTGTAACTCAAAACAGTTGAATGAAAGCATGGACATGCATGTATTTGCTGGCAAAATACAAAAAGCCAGTTCAAACAATACAGCAGGAATTTGCTGAAAGAAAAAAAAATAGCCTTTGCTCATGACTATATCATTTGGAGGAAGAGGGGATGGGCTAAATTGGCATCGTAGACAAAACTGAAACAAAACTGAAACCAGGACCCTGAGGCAGTATTTGGAAATATGAAACAGTAGTCATTCAATGGGGGGTTGACCATCACTTTCTATCAATGCCATGTAGATAATGGCAAGTTGGTGACAATACAAGGTGTTATTCAATACAATCTCAGCTAAAAGGTTTCTACATAGGACAAGAAAGGTTCTGTGACTTGTAACAGTAGCCATACTCTTTCCTGATGCCATGCAGAGCTGTGTGTAAAATAGTTCTTCAAAGAGCCATACATAAATTCATCATAAGGAAGTACAATTTAACCAACATAGGAATGTTTCAAATGATTCTTAGAGTGGTCATGCTTCTATTTATAACTATTGCCTAAAACTCTTGATTAACCATCAAAGGCTGTCAGTTTTCTCTATGCATAAAAATATAAAATGGTTACTATATATCTTGCCATTATGCCAAGTGATTATATTATTAGAAATAATATAAAAGCATACTAGATCAAATCTTACTACTTTAAGCAAGTGTTTAGTATTTCTACCTTATTACATTCTCATTTTATAATGTGCACGTCCACATCTTTTCATTTTAAGGCCAAAATTGCATGCCTAAAGTGCCATAAAGCCATAAAGCCCTACACACACTGAACATTTCATCATCTAGAAATGAATCACGGTGCAGCACAACAACACGTGGCAGATTTTCTCTCATCTGTATTTCGTTATAGGGAGCACTGTAGAAAGGGCAGCATGTGCGAGACCCCTTTGTGTTGGTCCTGCGGTGAGGTGTCACAGCTGGATCAGTCTCAGCTCCTATTGTTCATAGTAAGAAAGGTGCAGGGTCGCTCACACAGAGCACAGGCCTGCACTGACCTACAGGCTATCCGCAAAACTGATGAGCTCTTACCAAAAAAAAAGAAAAATAAAACAGGGAAAGGAGCTGAAACCTGTAATAATCCTGCTTGGTGTTAAACCTGCAGTCCTTTCTGGAAGCCTGTGTTCGGAGTGATGCAGCCTGGAGTTGTTCACTTTAAATAACGTGGCGGGGGCGGAGTAGCCTGCATACTGAGCATTTTAAAGAAAACAGCCTCACTGCCCACATGCCTATAATATTAAGTAGGTAAGAGCGAATGCAGTGCGTGGTAAATAACCCCTCACCCGACGACCCAAGACCTCTATTTTCATCCATTTAATCCTAAATTAGAGCCAGTCTGGTTAGTATTTTGGGGTTACCTGGGCTGCTCTGGCGGTTTAGGTGAACAGTGCCATCTTTACGGATCCTCACATCGCCGGGTCCCTCGATCCTTCTGGCCGGACTCTTGGCGGATTTAGTCCGGCGTCGAGGCGCTAAGAATCGGCAGCACTGATAACAAACAGCCCACGCTTGTTCTTCGTTAATCGGTTGACTGTAGAGAGTTAAAATTTCCTCCAGAGACAAGGCCTCCGCGGTGTCCTCCGCTCCGTCGGTGATATCTTGGCCAACCGTCGGTGAGATTAGCGTTAACGTCCCTCCGTCGTCGTCGTTGCCTGGCCGCTTGGCCATTTTCTTGTTTCTGTCCTCCGCCGCCGACTTTCCCCCGAAGAGTGTCAGTCGTGGCTCGTTTTTGAGGAGAACGTGGGAGAGGGGTTGTGTACGGTTCGGTCTGTCATTTAGAGAGCTGAAGAAGCCTCCACCACCACCATGACGGCGTTCATTCAGCGCTACTGAAATGCCAGCGCTGTGGACTCCGCGAGCGCGCTGTTGTTTTTTTTTTTTTTAAACCAGTATTCGAACAAGCCCCGCCTCCTGCGCCCTGATTGGTTGGAAATTCATGCTCAGCAGCAGTCTGCTAATCTACATGCTAGATGTACATACAGTGCATATTATATGTAAATATATTGAGAGGTGTGTAATTGGGAAAATGACGGGAGAGGTGCCCCCCTTAAGGACAAGGGGCATTTACTGAAAAAGCAAAACCATTTCCATGCATACATGAAATAAACTGGAACAGCAGATAGTTTGTTTTTATAACTAAGCAATCTTGCTCCACTGGCGGAGCGCAGCGCATCTTTACCTGGGCTAAGAAGGTAAATCTTGCACCTATTTGTCATCTAAGTTTCACACAATGTACAATTTATGTTACTTCTAGTCTTTCCATTTTTAATTGAAAAAGTCGTTAACCTAACCACAAAAAATGTTTTTAAAAGAAACTACTGCCTCTATCTCTTCATGTCGCACTGATTACAATTCATTTTTATAACCTGTAAGAAAATACAAATGCCAGTAAAACTGAAATGTCAGTTTTATCTATTAATTAGTGATTCTTGCTAAATTAACAACAGTAACAACTGAAACCAATACGTTGAAATGGTAAGTGCAAATGATTATTGAACATGACAAAACACATGTAAATGTTCTAACTGTCCAAACTCACATGCTCACAAAAAAAAAAAAAGGTAGCCTAATTCTAGTTAACAGTTGCTATATAAGGCTAACATGTAGTGCTAATGCTAGCCAGTGACCATCTTGGTGTCTTTATCATGAAAATCTAACTGAATAATGTTTTTTGGAACAATGTTCTAAAGGGGGCTTTTTGTCCCTACATCTTTGCCTGGGGGGACTTCTTCCCCCTTACACTCACTCACATAGGTGTAACATAGGGGCAGCCTTCTGGGTTAGGGTTAAGGTTAGGGTTAGGGTTAGGCCACCCCAGTTATGGAAAACTGTACAGTCAACCATTATCAGTCAGCTAAAGCTAAAGCTACTGCACATCAATTTGATGTCACTAAGACATGAAACTAAAATGGGCTGTGGGTGGTGTTCCTGCGAGTTGTGCTACCTTATCAAAATGTTCTACCACAGCACATTTTCATAGGTGTGCTTGTAAATAAAACCTCTAGGTGGGACATTTTGATAGCTTAAAACCTGATCAAAAATGCTATTAATAATATTTTTGGTCAGCTTTTTGTTCAAGTTTTCCTGTTCCACCTTAAATGGTGCAGCAGTTGTGATTAGCTATCACAGAAATCAGAGTGGATATTTCATTTGCATTATTTTCCGCTTTCAACAAACCTGTTTGATTAGACAACAAACTAATCAGACTAATCAGATTTTGACACAATTCACAATCCAGTTTTTAGTAAGCGCCGCAATAGTCAACTTGGTGGTGTGGGATCTCCTGCTGAGCCGGTCCACCTGGTGTCACAGATGCTGAATTTTGCTAATGTCACTTTATAAAATATGGACTTACATAAGCTGGTGTTACATCAAGAGGCTATCACTGCAGTAGCTAAACAGTACCTAATGACAAGCTAGAGCGGATGATGTCATGGCAGACCATCTTGCCAGGGGAAACCACCCAAGTCCCCACAACAGCACACACACACACACACACATATTCTCTAAGCTGCTTCTCCCTCACGGTCGCGGGGGTGCTGGAGCCTATCCCAGCGGTCATTGGGTGGAAGGTAGGATTGAGGACTATATGACTGGATGTCAACTAACTTCCTCCTATTCAACTCAGACTAAACAGATGTTGTTCTTTTTGGTGATGATGATGATGAAAATGGACTCAGGACGACATACATGATGATGATACATGGGGGCTTCTACAAAGAGTGATATGACGGTGTTTTCCACATGAACAAAAACGCTGACAGGCTTTCCACAGTAATCGTGTCTATTTAATCATTTCATTAATTATTCATTAAATAGAGAGAACTTTTCAGGTTTGTTCAGCATGAAAATATTAAAAGTTATTTACAGAATCCTTGTATTTTTATTATTAAATTAAACTTCAGCTTGAATGTAATGCTATGTGTAAAACAGTTTAATAATAGACTAAAGTTTTGAAAATTGAAAGTGGATCTTGTTCTTTGTGCGCCATCTGGTGGACAAACAGAGACTACACATGTGCATCTCTGTTTTTTAACCAAATCTTGAAATTCAGCTAACATGAGTGTTGAAACTGCACTATTTGTAGTTTTGATCACATCAAACATAAATAGATGTAGATTAGATGTAGTATAATAGGAGGTATATATATATATATATATATATATATATATATATTTTTTTTTTTTTTTTTTTTATAGGACTTTTCATGCTGGTGGCATGACAGGTGATAAAACATAGTTATACAAGAAATCATTAGTATTTTTTTAGAATCAGAAGAAAATGAAAAATATCAAATTAGAAGATAAATACCACGAGACGTAGTCTTAGTTAAATACTAAGCTAAAGAGAGACGGTTCTAGACGCTTCTTAAAACTAGTAGCAGAACCTTAAAATCTATCCTGAATGATACAGGCAGCCAGTGCAGTTCTTTTAAAATGGGAGTGATGTGATCTGTTTTGTTTTTGTTAGGATGCGCGCTACTATATTTTGTACGAGTTGTAAAGTATTGTTTTCTAAGGAAGCTCAGTAAGAAAATCATTACAGTGATCAACTCTGTAACAAATGTATGAACAACTCTCTGCATCACTCTGCGATAGAAAAGGCTAAACTCTAAAATGATAAAATCATTTCTCATATCATAAACAGCTCTAATAAGACAGGTCTAACAGGTCTAAGATCATGTTTCGTACTTCAGGTTTGCTATAAGAAGCTAAAGAACCAAGTTTCTAAAAAATCATTTTTCTCCAAGTTTCTGTACCAACGATCAATATTTACATTTTTTCATGATTTAATTGTAGAACATTTTGCGACATGCACTGAGAAATGTCTGACACACAGCTGGTTAGTCTGTCTACAGAGTGTTGATCTTCAGAAGGAATAGAAAATGTATACTCACCGACCACTTTATAAGGTACTCAGTTGTTTGTTAACACAAATAGTTAATCAGCCAATCACACGGCCACAACTCACTGCATTTAGGCATGTAGAGGTGGTCAAGACAACTTGCTGAAGTGCAGGCCGAGCATCAAAATGGGGAAGAAAGGGGATTTAAGTGACTCTGAATGTGGCGTGGTTGTTGGTGCCAGACGGGCTGGTCTGAGTATTTCAGAAACTGCTGATCTACTGGGATTTTCACACACAACCATCTCTAGGACAGAGAACGGTCCGAAAAAGAGGAAATCTCTGAGGAACGTTTCCAACACCTTGTTGAAAGTATGCCACGAAGAATTAAAGCAGTGCTGAAGATAAAAGGGGGTCCAACCTTTTACTAGCAAGGTGTACCTAATAAATAAAAATTTATACTATGCTTCCTAATGACATCATCTAGAGGCGTCATCAACATCACAAACATTTAAAATTAAACGTTTATCAACATCTAAAAAAAATCTAAATATTCATGTCACGTTATGAAATATCGTGATATTATTACATTATCTGTCTATACATTTAAGAAAGACACCAGGCCTACAGCCTAAATAAAAGACCAAGGACAGTACATGCGGCTGCTTAAAGAGTTTGGATGTTTAATAGACATTAAACAAAGGTAACATTACAATAATAACATCAGATCTACTGTATTTTTCAATGTCTGTCATTATGAACCAGTCTAGATTTGCTGGGAGACACTGAATAAATACTAAATATTTAACGCCCACCTTTCAGCCCACCAGGAAAATAAATTAACGAGTAAATAATCATGCATGCAGGTTGCGAAGCCAGCCTCATGCTACTCACAGTATTTTCAGCCCAAGCCCCTTGGATTTGATTAGAGACAATGTGCAAAGCAGCTGGCCCATAACATTAATTAATTAGTTAATTAATTAAATTACACCCCCCCTAAAATAAACCATATTCCAGTCTCCAAACTTGAACAGGATTCTTCAAGTGGCTTAACTTTATCAAGGCACCACAGTAAACCCTCCTGTCAGACTCTACACTGGGGATCATCTTAGTCTTTAACTTTCCTTTGCCTTGGCTGCATTACCAGCTCATTTAACTTGACTGAACCCCTTTGCATTGCTGTCCTTGTCATGTGCGGCTGAACTCTCGCCGTTCGGCATCGCTGAGTGTGAGGCCACCTCACTGCCTGATGAAGTATCCTTTGAGGGAACAGTCACATCCTTGGACGTTCTCCACTTTGAGTCATTTGTTTGCTGTAAAAAAACAACACGATGCAATTGTTTCAAATGATCAGGAAGCTGCCGCATCTTTCTGCCAATCAAACGTGGACACAGCTGCTCCTCTGTGCAAATCATCAGTTTACTTGGAGCTCATTACACCCGTTATGTGTTCTGCACACTGCCAAAGCACATAGACAAAACGCTGCCAAAGCTTTCACATCATCCATTCCCTTCCCTCCTTCATTGCACATCATTAAAGTGACACTTCTTCAAATTCAGAAATGCTAAAGAAAGAGTAAAAACTACCTCCGGGCAGCCACGGCGAGACCTTCTCTGCTGATTTGTGCAGGTGCTGGAGGCCAGCGGCTGCTTCCCACACTGTGTGCCTGCATTCACCATCCGCCTCTCTTTGAAAGAGAGAGAAGATCGAGGCTCTACGCCTCTGCCTATGGAGCAAGTAAACAAACAGCACTTAATGACTAAGCCTAACACCACACGTCCACATGAGAGACACCACAGAAACAAAACAGAAGCACGAAGGGGAGGTTTTCATAAAGTAGGATTTCACATTTAGTCGGTTAACCAAAACTTAAGCCTATCTGACACTGAATGAAGGGGTGCGTTCCTACTGGACAGTCCTCAGTTGGGGTTTCAGTTATCCACCTGACTGAGAAATCCAGTTTTGTGAATAAGCCTCTATGATTGGTCAGTTACCTGGACAACCCAAGTCCAAACTGTGCACTGTCCATTAGGAATGTCTCTTATCTCTCCTATGGACTTAACATATGCTTAAGTTATCTAGACAACCAAGACGTTCTTTGTGAATTAGCCCCCATAACTTGTCAGTTAGCTGGATAACTTAAGCCCAACGTCCTTTATCTCTCGAGGACAGACTTCATATTTGGCTAAGTGAGAAATCCTGTGAAACCTCTCGCAGTTAGCTGCATAACTAAAGCCCAAAGTGAGGATTTCCAATAGGAATGCCCCTCATATCTCCCATTGCACAGACCTGACATCTGGCTTAAGTTATGTGACTAACTAAGAAATCCTGCTTTGTGCAACACCCTACAGAAAAGCACTCACCCACAGCTTACACGAGCACCGCATAATAACGTCTGCATGCACATTCACACTCCCACATATCAGGTCACTGATCAAGACCCTTTGAGATCCAGGCTACCTGCCACCGTGCTGTTCTCCTTCGAGGCCCCTCCGCTTTCCCCTCCGCAGCCCGCGTGGCTCTTGCTGCTGCTGCCGCCATTAGGCGTTTCAGCCTCGGTGCTGGTGAGCCATGTCGACTCGGTCTCTCTGGTCCAGCTCTCCGGATAGCGCGGTTCGATGGCATCTGCTCGGCTTCCACCGCAACCCATCGGCGAGCGAGCAAAGAGAGCAAAGCCTTAACCAGCACTCAGATCATGTGAGCTCCGCGGTGGGGTCAGTGAGTGGTCCTCCTCCAGAGCTCCAGTGTATCTAACACTGTACACGACCACCACAGTGACCAGGCTGAACTGAGCATCGCTGCTGCGTCACTGAGGGCGGAGCTGCGAGAGAGATGGGCTAAATCTGACCCCAGAGCATCTTTCTCCTCATCCCTCCCTGGCTGAAGGTAAAGTGGCCTATTTACTTATAAAGCTTTTAAAAGTAGCTTTTATAGTTATTGTGTCATTTCACACGGTTTCATGAGCAGTTATGTGTTTTAATTGTGTTTATTTATTTAATTTTAAAAATGTTTTGCTGTGTATCACTTTTTCACCTGTTATTACTATTTTATTTATTTATTTTTATTTATTTAAGTGTTGTTGTTTTTTTTTATCTTACTTTCGTTTCGTGAACAATGCTTTTATTTTCTCTAGTTTGGTTTCTTTTCTAATGGGACTTTTATTTGAGTTTAAAGCACATTATTGCCTATGGTGTATAAATAAAGCTTTATTATTATTATTATTATTATTATTATTATTATTATTATTATTATTAGCAACAACGTTGCACTACAGTCATGCTTATAAGTTTACATGCCCCTGGCAGAATTTGTCAGACATTTACCATTTTTCAGAAAATACGAACAAAACACATCTCCTATTCATCATCACAGAAATGTTAATACATCATATTAGTCATAATACCTGAAATCACAGTCTTATTGTCTGAACTCTTTTGATTAAAAGCGCTGGGTGTGGTCTTCTTGTTTAGCTTAACTCAGTATTTGACTGAAGTGGAACTGTAGTGATTTGATAATGGGGCCCACTGAGTTTTTAGGATGGTGGTGTAGTTAGATGACGTCATTCTTCCTGTCCTCTTGTTGGTGAGGTGTGATGTACTACAAGCTTAAAACAAGTGATTTCCAATAGTAGAGCAGAAGATGGTTTGAAAGTATTAGATTTTATTGATACTATTAATGCCCTTAGAATTAGATGTCTCCTAAATCCAAATTCAGCGTGGCTTTTCATCCCCACTCACATTTTTAACAAGATTGCCTTTTCTTTTAAAATGTAATTACTTGCCAAATAAGCCCCCAATTTCTCTCTCCAGGTTTCATCAGCAAGCTCTTCTTGCTTGGAAGTTGTGCTTAGTGCACAGTTTCTTCCCCCATAGAACCCTTTGATGGAATAACTCTGAAATGACTATTAGGAATGCGTCCTTGTTCTTTTCTAAATAGTTTTAAAGAAATATTAATAATATTCCTTCTTTATTTGACTATTCTGGAAAAGTGTTCTCTCATGATCAATTCATGGATTCCAAGTCCCCTTTAAAGAATGTAATGCCTTGATTAGAGCTATTCCTGATGGCCTCAGTCATCTTGTAAAATGTTGCTTTTTTAATAATACTGAAATTATGCTACCCTCATTGCTTTTGGGTGGTATAAATATACTTGAAAAAATGTGATAAACATATTCAACAAAGTCTTCAACAAAGAAACAAAAGTTCCCCTAGGGGTAAGTTTAATTGGATGTCCTTTACTGAGGATATCAGTTGGAAAAGGGCGTGGCTTGTGCCTCATAAATGCTGTATGTCCAATAAGATCAAAGAAGCTGGCTTTAAAATTTTATATATAATACACCCTGTGAATTCTGTTATTTCCATGTTTGTTGATATTAATAGCTTTTGCTCCGTCTGGGGATCTGCTGATGAAACTTATTGATGAGACTCACCTATTCTTTCAGTATGAGAGAACGTATGACTTCTGGCCTGACTTATTCCTTTAATCTCAAAGATATTATTTGTTACTACAATAACTTTACTAACAAGCCTCTTGCGTATATTGTTATTTTTTTCATTCTACATGCTAAATTATTTATTCATAAACAGAAGTTTTCAAATTCTCAGCCAATCCTGTCCCTCATTTTAATGGAATTTAAATCACTACTCCAGTCCTTATATCCTGTAGAAACTAAGAAAAGTAATAGATTCCTGAATTTCTATGACCAGCTTTATGAAGAGACACTTGTTCTGATTTTATATATATTGGTATATTCTTTAAATAAAATTATATATAAATAAGAGATGTGATTTACTATGTTATTGTTCTGTATTACAGTGAATAGCATCACTGACTAATACCCATAAAATGAGATATGCTGTGGAACTGGGTGTGTTTTGCTGTTCTAAAATAAAGAGGAAAATTATTTTTGTATGTTTATTGATCTTTCTAACATCAACGATCACTGTTGTGTTTCAATATAAATAAATTTTGACCTCACAGATGACAGACAAGACATTGAGATATTGGCTCTAGACAGCAAAATCAAACAGAATCACTAATTCTACAAATACACAACAAACACTGGAATCACAAGGAGACATTATAATCAAAAGCCTGACTGAAACAGCACCTTTTGAGAGAAAAACATGATATCAGTCTCAGGTTGTGTGTCAGACCATAACACAGTAGCAGAGCACTGAATGTTAGTGCCAAGATTATTCTTCTGCTGTAAACACGTGAAATCTGTTGAAACATACCAAGCAGACCCTGAAGCTCTGTGACTCAAAAACGGCGACATGCCCGTGTGATACATTCGACAATGTCAGGAATGAGATGATTGAGATTTGTGGGGGAAGAAAGTGTGGTGAACAAGAAAGTACAAATAATACAGGAATAGTTCTATATTTTAGAGTGAAATATGCTTTTTTTCTTAGAGTAATCACATGTTGCCAGTCAGTTCAGTGATTTCTTACGTCACTCAATGGAGGTTAAAAGTACATGTGAGAATTAAGCTTCAAAATGACCAAATAGGCCTGTTTCCAATCTGCCAAGGTGCTAATATATCAAAACGTTGTTGTAGTGGGTTTACTGCATTCAAACTGATTTGAAAAGGAGTATGTGTGCTGTCAATACGGCCGTTTTCTTTTCTTCATAGTCGATCACAACAAAATACAAGTTTTCATGTTAAGAGTGCACATGAGGGGCAAGGCATGTAGTGAAGGATATGAAGGCAATAAAGTTATGGATCTTTAAAAAAAAAAACTATAGTATAAGAAAAATCTTATATTTTGCATTTTTAAAGTAGCCTGTTTTTGCTTTGATGTCAACTTTATGCACTCTTCACATTCTCTCAAGCAACTTCATGAGAAACCCTCTCAAATGCTTTTCCAACAGGCATGCAGAGGTTCCACATATCATCACCTTCAAACAAAATCTTGCACGTCCAAAAAAGTAACTTCATAAAAGAAGGAAAAAAAAAAACCTTTTCAACATTCGGTATAACAAGATCTGATTCCAAGTCATTCTGAAACATTTATATTGGTCCATTAATCATGAAATTCTGACACAAAGTAAAGGACAGTTGGCATTTTCAAATTATGTAGAGAAAAAAAAAAAAAAAAATGGAGATATAGATTTTGTTCAGCGATGATAATGTTAAGACTTTGTTGGTGCCTGAAAATGACTTTTTAGAGTACACTCCAAAAAGAACATAAGTGTTTATAATTTGCATTTTGGAAATAATTGTTATGTCAGTGGACAAGGGGTAGTGACAGATGATGTGAACCTACAGGTATTGTAAGTATGACATTATACAACATACCTTGAGTAAACACCTGTTAAATGTGTATGACATTAAAAGTCATAAGCCAATTTAAATAAGAGTTTTGCAGACTTGAAACAGGCAATATTTTAAGACTGGACACATGTATGTCCTCTGTGAACTCTGTGAGCCCCTATGACTCTTTGTTAGAGAAAACCTCTAAAAAAAAAAAAAAAAAGAACATCATTTATTAAAATAAACATCATATGTCACTCAAAGACACTGAAGCATTCCTGTAATGCTGAAATTCCCTGTGTCCCATGGATGTAGAATGTGCTGGTGCAGCTCTATTTAAAATCAAGAAGGTTGCAGTCAATCTTGTAATAAACGTAGGGGTAATATTCCTGCTGGCTCAGGTTCAGACCAGGGATATCCATGGAGGCCTGCAAGGGAAAGCAGGAGAAGTTAGAAAAACACTGCAGTTTAGTATCTTAGACTACAAGAATGGATTTCCATGTTTACTCACATCAATAATAGCAGCACTGCCGTCCAGATGTTTATAGAGCTCATGCAGGACCTCCCGCAGCTTCTTTATGTTCTTCTTATTGGTCTGCAAAAGCATAGCTTGGAAGTTGACTGGTAATCCATACCTACAGAGTTCAGATTAGAGGGACTAAGGTGTGAATCTTCACATGGATTCGTTAATAAATACAATGCATTAACAAACACATATAGCTTCATAATTCATTCATCACCACACCTCAAGACAGACTCTGTAAAAACTCTGAGAGCCTTGATGTGGATCCATGCGATAAAAGCTTCACTGA
Source organism: Pygocentrus nattereri (assembly GCF_015220715.1). Taxonomy (NCBI): domain Eukaryota; kingdom Metazoa; phylum Chordata; class Actinopteri; order Characiformes; family Serrasalmidae; genus Pygocentrus; species Pygocentrus nattereri. The sequence continues at coordinate 4,669,813 of NC_051237.1, forward strand.
AGTTCACTTTCAGCCACCGTACCAGAGGCCCCTGGAGACAAATGAAAAGCCAGGTTTGTTCCTTGAACACAACACTTTCTCAATTCAGTCTAATATTAACATAAACATAACTCAAAGGTCAAAGCTCAAGTATTTGATTGGACATGATTTTACATTGTGGGTCCTCAGCAGTGCCACTGTAAAAGGATTTAAGTGATGAAAGTACCATTTATTTTACAGAGAGAGTCAGGGTAACGCAATTTCACCACAGGACATCGTTTATGACTGATTCACACAGGATAAGACATCACAATATAAATTATGACTACTAGATTTACACATTATCTTCACTCCAAAAATAAGTGTAAAAAAAAAAAGTAAACACTTAAAAACTTGCTATTTTTTCATTGTACCTAAATATTTAGCTAGCTGTCTTAAGTTAATGCAACATGTCAGTTAGCATTTTCATACACTTGGGAATTTGCAGCCAACATTCATCTTTGCTGCATAAATCATATCAGTAATTTTTAGTTTTAATGTTTAATGTTGAACACAAGCAATGTTGATGTAAGATAATACATGAAGAGTGATTTGAGCCGCAGAACACAAAAGTCTATACTTCCTCGAGTGCCTTTATACTTAAGAAAAAACATGAACATTTCTTTTCCACAGGAGATGATAGCATTTTTACTGACATTGCAGTTTGCTAATATGACCTGGGGTTAATTCTACAGTTTGTTACATAGTACAGGATTAATATAACCTGGAAATATTTCTGTGTTTCATTTTATAATACAGGATTAATATAACCTGGTATTATTTCTGCATTTTGTTTTATAGAACAGGATTAATAAAATGTGGGTTTATGTCTACAAACATTTTATAACACAGGTGTAACGCGACCTGGGAATATTTCTATAGTTTGTTTTATAGCACAGGTGTAACGCGACCTGGGAATATTTCTATAGTTTGTTTTATAGCACAGGATTAACGCGACCTGGGAATATTTCTATAGTTTGTTTTATAGCACAGGATTAACGCGACCTGGGAATATTTCTATAGTTTGTTTTATAGCACAGGATTAACGCGACCTGGGAATATTTCTATAGTTTGTTTTATAGCACAGGATTAACGCGACCTGGGAATATTTCTATAGTTTGTTTTATAGCACAGGATTAACGCGACCTGGGAATATTTCTATAGTTTGTTTTATAGCACAGGATTAACGCGACCTGGGAATATTTCTATAGTTTGTTTTATAGCACAGGATTAACGCGACCTGGGAATATTTCTATAGTTTGTTTTATAGCACAGGATTAACGCGACCTGGGAATATTTCTATAGTTTGTTTTATAGCACAGGATTAACGCGACCTGGGAATATTTCTATAGTTTGTTTTATAGCACAGGATTAACGCGACCTGGGAATATTTCTATAGTTTGTTTTATAGCACAGGATTAACGCGACCTGGGAATATTTCTATAGTTTGTTTTATAGCACAGGATTAACGCGACCTGGGAATATTTCTATAGTTTGTTTTATAGCACAGGATTAACGCGACCTGGGAATATTTCTATAGTTTGTTTTATAGCACAGGATTAACGCGACCTGGGAATATTTCTATAGTTTGTTTTATAGCACAGGATTAACGCGACCTGGGAATATTTCTATAGTTTGTTTTATAGCACAGGATTAACGCGACCTGGGAATATTTCTATAGTTTGTTTTATAGCACAGGATTAACGCGACCTGGGAATATTTCTATAGTTTGTTTTATAGCACAGGATTAACGCGACCTGGGAATATTTCTATAGTTTGTTTTATAGCACAGGATTAACGCGACCTGGGAATATTTCTATAGTTTGTTTTATAGCACAGGATTAACGCGACCTGGGAATATTTCTATAGTTTGTTTTATAGCACAGGATTAACGCGACCTGGGAATATTTCTATAGTTTGTTTTATAGCACAGGATTAACGCGACCTGGGAATATTTCTATAGTTTGTTTTATAGCACAGGATTAACGCGACCTGGGAATATTTCTATAGTTTGTTTTATAGCACAGGATTAACGCGACCTGGGAATATTTCTATAGTTTGTTTTATAGCACAGGATTAACGCGACCTGGGAATATTTCTATAGTTTGTTTTATAGCACAGGATTAACGCGACCTGGGAATATTTCTATAGTTTGTTTTATAGCACAGGATTAACGCGACCTGGGAATATTTCTATAGTTTGTTTTATAGCACAGGATTAACGCGACCTGGGAATATTTCTATAGTTTGTTTTATAGCACAGGATTAACGCGACCTGGGAATATTTCTATAGTTTGTTTTATAGCACAGGATTAACGCGACCTGGGAATATTTCTATAGTTTGTTTTATAGCACAGGATTAACGCGACCTGGGAATATTTCTATAGTTTGTTTTATAGCACAGGATTAACGCGACCTGGGAATATTTCTATAGTTTGTTTTATAGCACAGGATTAACGCGACCTGGGAATATTTCTATAGTTTGTTTTATAGCACAGGATTAACGCGACCTGGGAATATTTCTATAGTTTGTTTTATAGCACAGGATTAACGCGACCTGGGAATATTTCTATAGTTTGTTTTATAGCACAGGATTAACGTGACCTGGGAATATTTCTATAGTTTGTTTTATAGCACAGGATTAACGTGACCTGGGAATATTTCTATAGTTTGTTTTATAGCACAGGATTAACGTGACCTGGGAATATTTCTATAGTTTGTTTTATAGCACAGGATTAACGTGACCTGGGAATATTTCTATAGTTTGTTTTATAGCACAGGATTAACGTGACCTGGGAATATTTCTATAGTTTGTTTTATAGCACAGGATTAACGTGACCTGGGAATATTTCTATAGTTTGTTTTATAGCACAGGATTAACGTGACCTGGGAATATTTCTATAGTTTGTTTTATAGCACAGGATTAACGTGACCTGGGAATATTTCTATAGTTTGTTTTATAGCACAGGATTAACGTGACCTGGGAATATTTCTATAGTTTGTTTTATAGCACAGGATTAACGTGACCTGGGAATATTTCTATAGTTTGTTTTATAGCACAGGATTAACGTGACCTGGGAATATTTCTATAGTTTGTTTTATAGCACAGGATTAACGTGACCTGGGAATATTTCTATAGTTTGTTTTATAGCACAGGATTAACATGACCTGGGAATATTTCTATAGTTTGTTTTATAGCACAGGATTAACATGACCTGGGAATATTTCTATAGTTTGTTTTATAGCACAGGATTAACGTGACCTGGGAATATTTCTATAGTTTGTTTTATAGCACAGGATTAACATGACCTGGGAATATTTCTATAGTTTGTTTTATAGCACAGGATTAACATGACCTGGGAATATTTCTATAGTTTGTTTTATAGAAGGTAAAAGCCTCCAAAGTCTTTACTGACATGGTAGCATGCAGTCCAAAGAAATGACCTACATGGTGGACTCACACAGGACTAAAATCACTGAAATCTTGTCTGTTCACCAGTAATATACATTCTATTCAACATCACAATAACTATAGATGTACATGAATACAACATTTTTTTGTTTCAAAAAAGTAGTTAGTTAAAAGAAGCTAGCTAGAAGAACACATTTCTCCCCAGTGTTCCCAGCAATCACATATACTTGTTAAATTCCAACATTAGCACAGTTGATTTAAAGTAATGAAGGACTGATTAGACAAAACAGACACTGGAGGACAACTACAAATAACACAGAGCTTCTTCAATTCTAGAAATGTTTAATACTTACTGTATAAAATGTTCTATGTATTTACTGTAATATTAATGTTTTTTTTTACTTACTGCCTGGATAAATAGCATTTTAAATATAATTTTCTAAAACCTTTGTACAGTACTGCATAGATACACCAGATGTATATATTTCTACATCATAGTTTTAATCAAATTTTATTTACTTCTATTGTATCTATGCTGAAGAGACAGCTACATGTTCCAGCAGCAGTTTAATATAGTGTTATCTTATCTATACTTTTGTGTTTGCTGACCTTTGCATTATTTGGTTTGTGTATGTATCTGGCCTTAAAGGGAAGGGATAGAAAACATGAAAAGGATATGAAGGAAGCAAATGATACAGAGTATATAAAATAGGGGACCATATACTGAAGCTTTTGTGTGTAAAAACCCTACAATGTTTTGACTGTGAACTGTTTTGAACATTTTGTCTGGTGCATATTAACCTGTGTACACTGTGTTCTTGTATATAGTGATAAGATCAAGTGATGCAGAAAGCGTTATCATACAAACTGCTTCTTTTTGTCTGTAGAGAGTCGAGTCAACTCCTCTTTGTCTGCCTTCATCTCCTCTTCATTATACTGGAAGTCACGCACAATAAACCTGCCATGAAGAATAACACCAGTTAGCCTTTCCCTCTCTGTGTACAAAAAGGCTGTATGAATAGCACAAAATAGGATTCTGTTATGTTATTGGCTCAAGAGAGACTCACTTGTTTTCCCTGGATTTGAGTTTGAAGTCATCTATGGCCTTTCTAAAGAGAGTGACGCTGAACAGTCCACTGTCCTGGTCTTCAAACAGCAGACTGTGAGAGAAAAAGATGTTCACCAAAGAAATTACAAAAGGCTAATGCACAAGTGGATTCATACACCAGCACTGCAGTAAAAAGAAGCAAATGCATCAAACTCGGAAAGCAGATTAAACTGTCAAGACAATGGCAAAAAACAGAGGCCTAAAACCAAATTACGACATGCAAGCATAAAATACTGCACTGCACTGTGTCCAAATGTCTTTAGACACTTTTAATAGTGAATTTCAGCTACTTTAAGGCGCAAGCATTGCTGACACAGCTTGTATAATTTCCCATGCCAAGCGTCAGCTAGAGAGATATAAGGCCCCCCCAGAACTGGGCTGTGGAGTAGTGAAACTGTATTCTCTGAACTAATGGAGCTCCATCCACAATCATCTAACATGCTCTTGTGGCTGAACACAATCCAATCCTCACAGCAATGGTGCAACATCTAGTGTAACCCTCCCAACCCCTCCCAGAAGAGTATATGCTGTTACTGCAGCAAATAGGGGACAAACTGCACATTAACACCCCTGATTTTAGAAGAAACTTTTGGACATATGATCTATCCATCACAATAATAGGGAACAGAAAAGCAGAGAAACAAAACAAAAAAAATCATTATTGTGATAATTTTTTAAAATTGTGATAATGTAGTTTTCTAAGCATATCATGGATATTGTCAGCACTTGAAGAACACTGAACTGCACGTTTCATTACAACCACTGCATAATTAGCTCTGTTTAACTGATTTTAGTGCAGTGAAGTATGTTAAATGTCAAGTAAAAGTCATTCTAAATATTGCTCAATGACTATACAATCACCAAACAACTCAAAATCAGTCACTTCTGAATGATCTAACTCTGCATCCAAAGAGGAGCAGGACTTTTCCCTGATAGAGGTCTGCATGTGTCTGTTTCTGTGAGTGCATGAGTGCACGGGGTTGAAGCCCTTGTTATTGTGTTAGTCACCACGGCCACACGGAGAGGATGATAATTGGTTTCCATAGATACTGGGATGGCTGATCACATAGGTCAACCTGTCTGTTCCCCCATAAAAGGGCCAGAAATACAAAGTATAAAAACACAAAGATTGCATTACATGATTTGAACTGAGCCCTATGTTCTTTTTGAGGGCTGCACTGTCGTCTAAGTAACTGAATTCAAAAATAAAGGTAACAGAACAAAAGGCCATCTTTATTTGTGTGAAAACAAATGAGACATGAAGGTAGGTTGTGAATCACCTACTTGGAAGATCGTGGAACCACCATTTCAGAGAGGGTTTCATATGTCTTCTGCCAGTCAGGGTAACTTGCTCTGTAAAATTAAGCAATGATCATTTTATAACAGCCACAGCAAAACTAAAAGAAATGTAAATCTCTGATTTATCATAAATAAAGGTAACAGAACAGAAGACAATCTTTATAATATAAACCTCTGATTTATCGTAAAGAGCACATTTCCTACATTTTTGCCTGCTGAAGTTTACTATACATAACATTTATACATAGTATAGTTTGGTACATAGTATGTACCAAAAACACTCATTATGCGGTTTCACATGAACATTTTCTGTATCCTTAGAATTAACCAGGCTGTTTTTTGTTACTGCACCTTTGTTCTGACTGGCCGCCCTGTATTGTGCCTCCTTCAAAAAGCAGGATGAAACACTCCTTATAACTTTTTGTCAGTATGAATGGACAGAGCTGTTGTAGGCCAAATTTTTGGATATATGCAAATTAGCTGATTCTCATGGAATCTCAACAATGAATTCAAAACGGGCTGTTTTTATAGTTAAGTTTATACGGACCGTACAGACTGAGGAGTAAACAGTGAACAGTATGTTTTGAAACTTTAGTACTTCACATACTACATTCTTATTTAAAAAAGGAAAATTCTGTTTATTATCATAATGGACCCTTAGCGAGATCTGAAATATTTGGATTCAGAATTACAATGGTTATAATCTTTTCTATCCAGAGAAAAATAACCAATTTTCCTTGATTGACTACAATGAACATCAACCCTCCTCTCAGAGGTCTACTAGCTTGAAGGTTATCCAGTGATGGGTCCACAGTGAATGGGACATTCACACTGAAAAATCAGCTTAATGTGAGGAAGACACACATTAAAAGAATTATAACAAAAAACACAAAAAGTTAAAAAAAAACAAAAAAAAAACAACCTCACTTACTTTGGAACAACTACAAGCATAGTAATAAGGTATTCAGAGTCAAGTACAAAGTCCTCTTTCTTCACGATGTCAGCCAAACTCCTTGTCAAAAGGCTCCCCCTAGTGGAAAAAAACATCAAGTTCAGGAGATCAGGGATTGATCATTTCTATATAAGAAGTATAAAAGACAACAAGCACCAGTCTGTAACAACCTAGTAAACTGCTTCGACTTACGCATTCTTTCTCTCCAGGTTCTGCAAGTTGCCCTTTATGCTGTTGTAGGCTGAAGCTCTGGCTTTCAAATCATTGTCTATCTGAGTCACTTGCTATTATAGAAAGAATTAAAAAGAGAGAAGTTTTAAAGTGCTATCTTGGAAAAGGGAAAAAATAAACATTGCAAACTACAAAAAGACTACAACTACAATAAATGTCTAAATGTGTAGGTGTACTTTCTTTCTTTCAAAATATCTTCTCTTCTGGTTCTAAACCGAAATGTGTGAATCCTCATCATTACTTTTAAGGCTGGATATTTAGTCTCTGCTTCACCAGTTGTCATTGCTCAGGTCAGATATAATTTTACTGTACCAAGTTTCACTACCCATCATTAAAACTTATGTATACCATCAACAGTTCTTGACGTGTATCATAAGTGGTGATATATTGAGTAAAAATGACTTGATGGAAAGCCTCCCGCCCGAAGACTGCTGGGATAAGCTCCAGCACCCCCCCGCGACCCTGACGGAGAAGCGGCTTAGAAAATGGATGGATGGATGGATGGATGGACTTGATGGAAACGGCAGTTTGTACACACTTTGTCTTTTTGTTCTTATGGTGTGAAACACAGCCATAAACTAAAAGATAGCTCAACATTAATGATTTATCTGTAAACACACTCATTATTTTTCAGTAAGCACACTCAATTCTCAGAAGTGTTTTATGAAGTTCTCTTGTACAGTCTAATTTGCATATTTTTTGCAATGTTCTAGCTGTTTGCTTGCTTATTTCGATGGCTGGATATAAACCGAGCTAATATCTCTTAAACTTGTTCCTGGTGACACACAGCACTGCACAGTTTCACTATTTCACCGAATCAGTTAATGAGTTGCATCAGGTGTGTTAAATCAAGAAATGCTTGAAACCAGACAGTGTGAGTCACTAATAATAGGTCTGCTCTGTGCTCCTTACCTTTGAGACGATTTCTGAGATGTTCTTCAGGGACTGTTTGATTGGATACTTGGCCATATCCCACTGGAACCTTGTGACGTAGGTGTTTAAATCAACTGCAGGAAAATAAGTATTAACAAAATGGTTAGTATTGTGTCAGCCCCTAGTAGTGGTGGAAAATAAAACGTGTTGTTTCATATCGTATATTGTGTCTTCCGTATGACTGTACCATGACTAGCAGGTTGTCTTGTGGCTACTGTGTTAGCTTGGTGCAAATATGTTAGTTTGGGGCTAAAGCGTTCAACTGGGATGACTTTTGTTTGAAATATTGTGTTTCTATAATGCTGAAAATTAAAACATTAAAATATTCATATAAGCCATACTTATAGCCACTTCTTATTTTTGCTGTATCAAAAAAACACATTGAACTGAAACGCCACTATCATTTTCAATAATGAATCTGCTGAACTGTTGTACCTCTAGTCTTTTGTATTAACATAAGAAGGCTAATGGACCTTCTGCACACCATTGCCTGGCTCCCACAACAGTGCCTGTGTCCCTGTTCAGATTTCTACTGTCTCCTAGAGGCGAACTAGTTTTTATGTTGCACATTCAATTACCTCCATTGGCCAAAAGATTCTCCTGGACTTTATCTCGGCTGTCCTCCAAAACGTCAGACATGTACTGAGCTAACTTCTTCACCACACTGAGGAGATTCAAAATGAACAACTTTGAAAAAAATTAGGAATTACTAAAAAAAAAATAACAATAATAATAATTATTTCACAAACTCTGACATTTTAATACCAGCGAGACAACTTTCATGTGTCCTAGACAACAATCATTTTAACTATCCACACTTTCTGTAAATTGCATAACCATATTTTATTTAACGATGGATAATATTTTTCTCTGGAGTATCTCTGGATGGTTCTTCAAGGGTTATTTAGTAAAGAAAACTGTTATTTTTAGAATAAATCAATACCATGAACACTCAAAGAGCCCTTTGCATGAATAATGGGTTCTTTGCATCATTAAATAGTTCTTCAGATTGATGGACAACGTGCTATGGATAGTTTTACATAGAAAAGGTCTGTAACAACAGAAGAACCCTTTTTTGTGCTATACAGAACCCTTTTCAAAAAGATTCTGTACAGAACCATAGAAAACGCGTTCTCCATCAACCTGAAGAACCCATTAATCATGCAAAGGTGCTTTGAGTGTTCATGCTTCCATATAGCACCATTTTCTTTTTAACTACCCTATGTTCATTTCACCCCCTGCCTCAAAAAAATCATGGTAATAAACATGATTAAAACAAGGGTTTTATAGACCAGGTTATGCAAGTGTTCTATGGACACGAGAGGATCTGTAAATAGAGCCCACACCTTTCAACAAAGGAGTCGAGTTTGGCAAGCTCATCTGACAGACCCACAAGGACATCAAGTGTTCCCACCTATTCGGAAAAACACAACAGCACAATATTGAACAAAACACAATAATACAGTGCGTCCGTTAAGCCACACCACAAAGCGAGCTCAGGATAGTCAGGTTTGAGAGCTGGAAGCACTTAACCCCATTTCTGTGTGTTCCCATGCATTACAAAGACACTCCAGCCAAAATAAACCAAAACCTAACCGTTTAAATCTGTTCTAAACATACCCACTTGTACCTTACAGTCATGCTGCAGTATATTCTAGAGTGAGACTTTCCAGCGTACAGAATAGGAAATTTCACATTCTGATCATTTAATCTGATCATTAAAACTGTTGTAACTCTTATGGCAGTCTGTCATACAACTGTGCTAAATGTCTTCAAATTCTCAATACCATACGGAGAATGGATAACTCCACTGATAAAAATGATTCGGCACATGAGGACAGCAAGTTAAAAGCTGAGGTTAGCAAGTTAGCTAGCTACTCTTAAAGCCAAGTTGTTAGATATGCCAGGGAAACAGTTTTCAAATCTCTCTCGTCCTCTAGATGTGATGTATATTCCTATATATCGCTGTTGTCAGAATAAAACCATGCATCTTCATTTTTGTCATTTTTCATCTTCTGTCATAATTTAAAAATGCCTATTGTCTTTTACATTGTGTGTAAATTTCATAATGAATGGACTAACAGAAATGACCCAAAACTACTTGGAAAAAAAAGTCAATTCCAATGACTTACATTGAAAATAAAGAAGGTTTTTTTCCTTCTCCTGGAAAGTTACTCCATTTTGGAGTTTTGTTCCGACAACAACGATATGCATAATTTTCCTGTGCACATTAATGATCTTCCCAATAGCCACTAAACACGTGACATATTTTCCAAGAAAACAGTGGGAAAAAACACCTTTGCATATTAAACGGACACTCTACTTTAAATACATAAGATTGGTGGTCATTTTTGCTTGTGTCTTGACAGGGAGTCGAACCCTGATATCCCAGGCGCAGGGGAGGGTGTCATACAATGTAGATTTAATATTTACATCCAAGTAAACTGCACTTCTCAGATATTCTTTAACTGAACTGTGTCATCGACAAAGAAAAAGTATCTTGTTCTTGTTCAATTGCCAAGGTAAGAGATACACTAATGACAGCTTTTTTTAATTTATCATCATCTCATTTACACCATTATAGTGTTCTGGGTGTATAGTGTAGTGTTTATATGCTAGCGCCAAATAAAAATGTCTATTTCATGTAAATTAATTGGACAGTAAAGTATAATTAAAATATAAATGAGCCTATAGCTCATCAGGATTGTTTGAGCACCACAGGAATTCCCAAAGGTCGTATGGCATTGTGGCATGCTGCTGGATATTGTATTGCATTGTAGTGGAGAATACCGATGAAGCAAAGTGATATAAAATCATGAATTCAGTCAATCCAGTGAGGCTGCAGGATATGATGAGACAGAATACTGCACTAACATGACAAATAACATTAAACCCTAGTTTTAGGCTGGACTGTCCCTTAATTTACCTGAATAAGAGAAAGACAGGTAGTCAGATGTTAGTCATTGAGCTGATTACATATGGTTACTGAGCTGCTGTAGTTTCTGAGCTGGTTCTAACTGCCCCAAAGTCATCTAACCAAAGAATCTGATCTGTGGTATTCGGCTCTGGAAAGATTTTAAGCATTTTAAACACGAGGAGACACAAAAGGCAGATCATTCACCTTGAGATCTGGAATGGTGAATTTGCTGTTGGTGGACAGGTTGGCGGTGCGAGTAGTGGCTATGTTCATTTTGTCCCATGTCTGCTGACAGGTCTTCTCTCCAGGAGCCGATATCAGCCAGAATTCTGCCATGATTTCACTCAGACAGCACAAAAGGCAAAGGAAATTCCTACAACATTAATCACAATGACAATGTTATTATTTGTGTTGTTGCTGCTGCTGCTGTTGTTGTTGTTGTTGTTGTTGTTGTTGTTATTATTATAAACAATGGCATTAATCTTAAGATTAGGAAGATGAAGCTTTTTAGGCTGCGACTCTTGCATTAAGATCATTGAGAACTACATCTGACGCCTGTACGTTTCCTCATTTATTCCTCAAATAGCAGTCACGAGTTTCCTGATCATAAGGACACCAGCTTCTGCAGCTGCTTCTAACTTACAAACCTCCAGTGCCAATCAAATACAACTCCCAGCAATACGGCTAATACACCTACCGTTCAATATACTACACATAGCTCAGACGCGGCATACTGTGAGACAGTGGGCAAAACAGCCACTTCTAAACACGACAGAGCTACGAGGCTAGTAAACGTGACATTGGCCGGCTTACCCACCTTAAATGGTGCAGCAGTTGCACGAACTGCTACATTATTTAAGGTGGAACGGGAAAATCCAACAAGAAGCTGGCTTCAGCTTCGTGAATGAACTGGTCAATGTCCCTTTTACTAGAAACGCTGCACATGAGCGTCACGAACATGGGATAAGCTGCTGATATTGACGTATTCATACATACCGAATAGGACCGTCACTTCAGTAAAGCATATCACGAGCAAAAATTACAGTGAGGGCTATTTTTGAAAAGAAGTCAGTCAATCTGTGTTTTTAATGCTGCTGTCACTGACCTGCTCTGAGCTCAACACATTCAGTCAGCTGACCTGAACAGGCAGCGTTCACGGACGTGAAATCCTGCGCAAAAGCTGCACCGTGACCAGTGAAGGCAGTTCCGGATAGTGTATTTTATACAATTCGATACTCTTCACGTGTTATTTCACAGAAGTATAGCAAGATCTACAGTATTTCGGCTTTAATATAAATCATCACTTACGCAAAAAAACGGAGAAAGAGGAGCTCTGGAAACACGGCAAAAAGTGAACACACCCAATCGTCCTCTAAATGAAATGCTCCAGTCTGAGCTGAAGCTGTAGATCGCCACCTATGAGTGTGGAGAGATCACAGCCAGTCCTGATGGCAAGCAGATGTACCACTTCTGGCAAACATGTGGCACTGCTGGCCCACTGTGGGCACTGGCAAACATGTGGCATTGCTGGCCCGCTGTGGGCACTGGCAAACATGTGGCACTGCTGGCCCGCTGTGGGCACTGGCAAACGTGGCACTGCTGGCCCGCTGTGGGCACTGGCAAACATGTGGCACTGCTGGCCCGCTGTGGGCACTGGCAAACATGTGGCACTGCTGGCCCGCTGTGGGCACTGGCAAACATGTGGCACTGCTGGCCCACTGTGGGCACTGACAAACATGTGGCACTGCTGGCCCGCTGTGGGCACTGGCAAACGTGGCACTGCTGGCCCGCTGTGGGCACTGGCAAACATGTGGCACTGCTGGCCCGCTGTGGGCACTGGCAAACATGTGGCATTGCTGGCCCACTGTGGGCACTGGCAGACATGTGGCACTGCTGGCCCGCTGTGGGCACTGGCAAACGTGGCACTGCAGGCCCGCTGTGGGCACTGGCAAACATGTGGCACTGCTGGCCTGCTGTGGGCACTGGCAAACATGTGGCACTGGCAAACATGTGGCACTGCTGGCCTGCTGTTACACAGTAACAACAGAAGAACCCTTTTGAGTGCTATATAGAACCCTTTTCTATATAGAACCATCTGTAGGACATTCTCCATCAATCTAAATATGGTGTTTATGGTGCAAATAGCCCAATTATATATTAAAGCTTAAATAACCATCTTTGTAAAACAGTGTAAAACAGATGTGTAAAACAGATCTGAGCCACTTCTGGCAAAAATGTGGCAGTGATACAGCAACACTGGCAAACCGCATGTGAGCCAGTGGTCCACATTAAAATAGGATTATTTGGTCTGCATATTTTAAAGCAGGTCTAGGCCACTTCTGACAGAGATATGGCAGTATGGTGGTCTCTGTAACATGTAGGTAGTCCAACCCAATCTGCCTCAATACGAGGCCATTGCTTAATATTATCCTAGTTTGCGATTTCATTCAAACTTAGGTTTAAATGATTTGTGTCTGCCTTAAAATGTAGTGTTCTTTGAATAGTAGAGTGTAAATTATTATTCTGGCATCTGGATTCAGACAAAGTCATTGCCGTCATTCCATGGTAGTATGTGGGGTGGAAGTGTGCACCATCACTTGTTTGCTTTCTTGGAAAAATCTTATGACACGATTGTGGACGTACAGCCCCTGGTCAAATAATGTTTTGTTGATTTTCCTAAAGATAAAAAGTTGACACTTCTTCTACAGGGAACAAACTTAAATTTGCACAATTATTGTTTATTTGCTGAATTTAATGTATTGGGAAAAATAAAACATAACATAAAATGTGCTGTAACTTTTTCACAGGCCTCATTTCCTAATATGTTAAAAATTAGCAATAACATGCTACAGAATTGCATAGCATGTGTTTTTCATAGCTAAGCAGTATGATGGCAGGCTAACAGCTCATAGAGCAACAACTACTACTACTACTAATGAATCATTTAAAGGTATCATGAAAAATACTACAGCAATACTATAAAAGTTGTAAAATGTACCATTTACTCTCCAGTCTAAACGGCTCATATACACAAACTACAGTGCAAAAACAGCCCATTTTGACTTCACACTTAAATGTAGAGTAAATTCACAAACAAAATGAATTAAAACAAGGTTTTAAAATAGTTTAAATAATCATATATTCTTGAAAACTCACATAGTAGGAAATATTTGAGATTTTGACTGGATTTAAGATGACTTCACTTGTCAGGATGTCATTTCTTGTAGGTTAGCAAACTCTCTGTCATGTTACTTGCTTTTACATAAACTACCAGAACTCTAAGCTACTCTACACAAGCAAAACTCTTACAAAAGAAGTTTACAATTCCACTGCTATTTATCAACTCCTTCAGCTGCGCAACACTCAAATATGCAGTATTGAATAAAATTCTAAGAGATATAAAGGGTTAAAGTCAACCTAACATGTAAATTTGTATTTTTTCCCTTGTTCGTTCATGTTCCTGGTCATATTAAAGCACAATTCCTAATACTAACCCATTTAAAAGACAAAATTATTATTGACGTCCTGTAATCTTTGATTGGATTGTAGTGATGTTTGCTCCTACCATCCCACCCAACATCCAGCAAAAACATTAATTCAGAGACCCTCCCTGATACTGTGCTCTGGATGCAATGGAATTTTGGGAAAACATAGTACAACCCCAATTCCAATGAAGTTGGGACATAAATACAAAACAGAATACGATGATTTGCAAATCCTTTTCAACCTATATCCAATTGAATACACTACAAAGACAAGATATTTAATGTTCAAATGGATAAACTTTATTGTTTTTTGCAAATATTCACTCGTTTTGAATTTGATGCCTGCAACACATTCCAAAGAAATTGGGACAGGGGCAACAAAAGACTGGGAAAGTTGAGGAATGCTCAAAAAACACCTTTTTGGAACATTCCACAGGTGAACAGGTTAATTGGAAACTGGGTATAAAGGGAGCATCCCTGAAAGGCTCAGTCATTCACAAGCAAGGATGGGGTGAGGTTCACCACTTTGTGAACAACTGCCTGAGCAAATAGTCCAACAGTTTAAGAACAACATTTCTCAACGTGCATTTCATCATCTACAGTCCATAATATCATCAAAAAATTCAGAGAATCTGGAAAAATCTCTGCAAGTAAGCAGCAAGGCAGAAAAACAACATTGAATGCCCGTGACCTTCGATCCCTCAGGCGGCACTGCATTAAAAACCGATATCATTCTGTAACGGATATTCCCACATGGGCTCAGGAACACTTCAGAAAACAAGTTAAAACTCTGCCATGCAAAGCGAAAGCCACATATCAACAACACCCAGAAATGCCGCCAGTTTCTCGGAGCCCAAGCTCATCTGAGATGGACTGACGCAAAGTGGAAAAGTGTCCTGTGGTCTGACGAGTCCACATTTCAAATTGTTTTTGGAAATCATGGACGTCGTGTCCTCCAAGCCAAAGTGTAAAAGGACTGTCTGGATTGTTATCAGTACAAAGTTCAAAAGCCAGCGTCTCTGATGGTGTGGGGGTGTGTTAGTGCCCATGGCAGGGGTAACTTGCACATCTGTGAAGGCCCCATTAATGCTGAAAGGTACATCCAGATTTTGGAGCAACATCTGCTGCCATCCAAGCAACGTCTTTTTCAGGGACATCCTGCTTATTTCAGCAAGACAATGCCAAGCCACATTCTGCATGTGTTACAACAGCGTGGCTTCGTAGTAAAAGAGTGCGGGTACTAGACTGACCTGCCTGCAGTCCAGACCGTCTCCCATTGAAAATATGTGGCACATTATGAAGCGCAAAATACGACAATGGAGACCCCGGACTGTTGAACAACTGAAGTTGTACATCAAGCAAGAATGGGAAAGAATCATCTGCCGGACTATGCTTAGGATCTTCTATGAGTCTGTGGGGGCAAGTGCTATCCTCTATGCTGTTGCATGCTGGGGAAGCAGGCTGAGGGTGGCAGATGCCAACAGACTCAACAAATTGATCCGCAAGGCCGGTGATGTTGTGGGTGTGGAGCTGGACTCGCTGATGGCCGTGTCGGAGAGGAGGACATTGTCTAAACTGTGGGCCATTATGAACAATGGCTCCCACCCACTCTACGACACAGTGATGAGACACAAGAGCTCATTCAGCTCAAGACTCATTCTACCAAAATGCACCACAGAGCCCCACAGGAAGTCATTCTTACCTGTGGCCATCAAACTCTATAACTCCTCCCTCAGTGTGTGATTCACAAACTCAATACGAAACTGTTCATATGTGCAATAATAACAATTGTGTGTGCAATAACTCAGAGGGACACTAACTTAATTTAAATAATTTAAATAATTGTAACTGCTTTATACCTGATGTTTCATATTACTATCACAATCACCGCCACCTTACTATATTCATAAGTACTTAAATCTGGTGTACATACTGTAAATTCTCTATATTGTCTTTAATTATTAGTAAAGTGTTTATTTTTACATAAATGGCTGCAACTGTAACAACTGTAATTTCCCCCTGGGATCAATAAAGGAATCTGAATCTGAATTCCACCTACAAAGCTTCAACAATTAGTGTCCTCAGTTCCCAAACACTTATTGAGTGTTGTTAAAAGGAAAGGTGATGTAACACAGTAGTAAACATGCCCCTGTCTCAATGTAAGGGGGAGCGAGGAGGCGGACGCACACGCTGAGATAAGCGAGATTTATTATGGGCAAATCCAGGGTCATAGTCAAAGCGGTCCAAGGTCAAAGAGCCAACACGAATAGAACGAGGGTAAGACATGATAGATGGCAGAATACAACTGTTAACACAGACAAGCACATTCAACAGAGACCGGTACAATCATATAAAGACTGGCCAACACAAGGGGCAAACCCAGGGCTTAAATACACAGAACAATGAGGGACAGGTGAACACAATCGGGGCGGAGTTACCAAACCAAAACAAACGCACATGGACAGGACTGGGACACCAAAACAAAGAAGCGCATGGCGTGGGAGGAGCCAATCGTGACACCCAACTTCTTTGGAATGTGTTGCAGGCATCAAATTCAAAATGAGTGAATATTTGCAAAAAACATTAAAGTTTATCCGTTTGAACATTAAATATCTTGTCTTTGTAGTTTATTCAATTGAAAAGGATTTACAAATCATCGTATTCTGTTTTTATTTCTGTTTTACACAACGTCCTAACTTCATTGGAATTGGGGTTGTACTTAATTCAGAAATTAAGTCTCCCTATTCAGTCCACGTTACATTTTGTTAAGGCAGAGCTCAGAATACCTTCAGTATTTTACATTTTAAAAGACTTCCCATTCACTTTAAAAGCATATCATCTTCAAAAGAAACACTATTTATGCTTGTTTATTAAATGTTTTTAAATCCGTGTTCGGCATGTAAAGACAAACATCTCAGTATGCAAAGAAAACGCAGAGAATGATTTCTGAATTCACGTGGACTTCACCTTGACAACAGTAGCACTAAATTGAGCTGGCCTGAAGCTGGCCAGTAGTACTACTTGCAAGTCATTCAGTGCCAGGTCTGCCACGTTGCTTTTCTACATCCCTAATGGTAAAAAAAGAAAAAGAAAAAAAGAAAGAAAGAAAATAAGATTTGCATAACGCAGAGAACTAAAGCCCTGAACAAATCTCATTCTATAATCTGCGTTCTACAAAGCCCTAAACAGTGCATGAGGCAAATAAGCCCATGGGCTGTTTAGGGTATTTCTAGTAGGCCTAAGCTATTTGCTCCTTTCAAGCATCAGCATGACTGCTGCCCAAAGCTCAGACTCATGTAAATTACACGGTTCTGTGACATTAAAAAGCCTGTGACTAGAATCATTTGTACTGTTCTAAATGTTTGCAGCCCCTTGTTAAACTACAAAAAGTGATTACTGTTTTATGTTCATCAGTGTACAAAAAACAACCGATAGATATCCGATGATAGAGATAAGCAAGAAATGACAGAAAGAAGACGTTCTATCTTTGTGTTTGTCTGAGCACCATTATTCAGATAGTTGTAGTGTCACCAGTATAAAAAGTTATTCATACTTCAAAGAGAAAAGGCCATTCTGTGAGATTTCCGCCTGGCTATGGATGTTTTGTTCTATAAACAATCGTGCGTTTGTGCAGTAAGCTTTGCAATCTGTTTGGGGAATCAAGTGAAATTCTTTGGCAAACCAAGCTGGCACTGGGGGCTATTATAAAAAAAATAATCATGCCAGAAATTCCAAGAAAAAGTGATCATGAATATTTGTTAATGATATCGTTGCCACATTTCATGCTGTTGTGGCATTGCTGCTCTTCGTGAACTCCACTACCATTTTCTCTGTTTAAATATCACACCCAAAATGTCTGCGAGGACACGCAAAGTCTATTAAAAAGAAAATATTTACAGTGTAAAAGCTCTGAAACGTAGTAAATACTACATTTTATGTTTAAAACTGATTTATGGTCAGGAATCAATATTCTCAATTCTGGCTGGATGATTATGGACAGAGAGGGCTTTACAGGTCTGAGGCCACATCCATCCATCCATCCATTTTCTAAGCCACTTCTCCGTCAGGGTCACGGGGGGGTGCTGGAGCCCATCCCAGCAGTCTTCGGGCGGAAGGCAGGATACACCCTGGACAGGTCGCCAGTCCATCGCAGGGTGTCTGAGGCCACATGCACCATGAATATGAAATGTGCACTGCTCCTAACACTGTTAATCTTACTGTTCAATCCAGCAAATCCTTAAGTTTAGTATTCTGTCCTGTATATCTTATTTGCACTTTACTGTATTCTTATGTCTTCTGTATTACTGTACTCTGACTAATTTAAAAGAAAGCTGGAAAATTGTGATATCACTGGCTCTTACTGTTCAAACCTCAGCACTCTTTTGTTTTTTGTTGTATATTGCAATTCACTGCATTACTATAATGTGTTCATTCATTCATTCATTGGTTGTAGTGCAAAGTTACATTGTTGAGTTACTGGGTCACTTACTGTTACTCACAGCATCCTTTAGTTTTTTATTCTATGTTGCATATCTTGAATGCTATTTGTTTCTGAAATAAGAGCTTTGAATCTAAACAACTTCTCTATTAAATGTAAATGTTTTAAGTATATTTGATTTTAACACTACAATGTTTAATTCTCTGAATAGCAAAACAATTGTTATAATATATTGTGATATTTTAATATGGGCTAATAATTGGGGAATAAAAGTGTTTTAAATGGATAAAGTGGTTGTTTTTCTACAGCCTTAATTTTTCTTCCTATATTTCATCTTTTTGTTCTTCAATGTGAAAAGCATATCTCCATGAGGTTTGATCATAACTTTAGAAACATTATGAATTCAGTTTTTTCATTTTACTATAACATCAATGTCGATGCTATACATCTACTGCCATGTTCATCAACATAGTTCTTCATTTTTATTTAAAACTTCGTCCTAAAAAACATGATTTGACATTGAACAGGGCTAGAATTTCTGAATAATTTCATGCACTTGTCTGAAAACCATATTGGTTTTGTACTGTTAAATAAAGTGATTTCAAACTTTTTAAGGCTAACATATGAGATAAAGGGACCTAATAAAGTGGTCAGTGAGTGTGTGTATTGTATCATTACTGCCTCATTAGGTATTAGAGCCTAACATTATTAATCTCTGTATTCGTATTGTAACGTTACTGCTTTATTTGGCATTGGAACCAAATGTTATTGGCTCTTTAGTCATGTAACATCACTGTCTTATTAGGTACTGGAGCGCAATGCTATTGTTTTTTTGTTTTTTTGTTTTTTTAGTATTGTAATGTTACTTCCATATTTGGCACTGGAGCTCAACGTTACTGGCTCTTTAGTCTTGTAACGTTACTGCCTTATTAGATACTGCAGACCAAGGTTATTGTTTTTTTAGTATTGTAATGTTACAGCCTTATTTGGTATTGGATCCCAACGTTACTGGTTCTTTAGCCTTGTGACGTTACTGTCTTATTAGGTACTGGAGCTCAATGTTATTGTTTTTTATGTATTGTAATGTTACAGCCGTATTTGATATTGGAGCCCAATGTTATTGGCTCTTCGATCTTGTAACGTTACTGCCTTATTAGGTACTGGAGCCCAATGTTATTGTTTTTTAGTATTGTAATGTTACTGCCTTATTTGGTATTGGAACCCAGCGTTAATTGTTTTTATACTGCCATGTGAGGTATTGAGACTTAACCCTATTGGTTTTTTAGTATTGTAACGTTACCGCCTTAGTAGGTACTGAGGCCGGAGTAACAATTGTAATTGTTACTGCCTTATTTGGTATTGGAGCCTAACGTTATTGGCTCTTTAGTCATGTAACGTTACTGCCTCCTGAAAGTGTACGATGATTGGCTGTTTCCTACATGGCCCCGCCCACAGACGGAGACCCTGCCACTGCCTCATTGATCTCCTTGCGCGAGCTGCCATTTCTTCTTTAGCCGAGCCGCGCAGGAGGAGCAGAGCGTGTTCATAGCAGTCGTTACTCAGGCATATGGCAAATACAGCCTCTTTTCTTTCTTATACCAGTGTCCCCACCACTCTTTAAAAATTCCGCCGAAAAAGAGAAGACGATTTTCCAAATCTTTCAGGCCGTTATCTCACGTAAGTACGCTGCTTCGTCGCGGACTCCATCCCCGCTGATGTTGTTGCGCTTCTTGAGGGAACGACCAGCTTACAACATGGCGGCGGCTACTGCTGCTGTTCTCCCTCGCTGATAGAGACAGGCAGCTTGTTGGTGTAGGTCGGCTGTAAACATGAATCAGGATTAGAGAGTTCAGTTTAAACCATGACCGTCGTTTTTAGGTGGTTGTAAACCTGAATGTGGCCCTGGTTGTTGTGTTGGGTGCGAACAAATGTGGCCCCCGCTTTGCCGACGAAGCCTCTTCTTGTTCCAACCTTCCCGTTCCACCTTAAATGGGGCAGCAGTTTACGTTACATTCTGGCGCCCTTTAAGGTGGAACGGGAAGATTTGAACAAGAAGCTGGCGAGTAGGAAGCCAACTTCAACCTCGTGTTTTGCCTTTGATTCGTTTGGTGTAAATCCGGGCGCTTGTGACCCGCATTAGGAGTAACTCGGCGGGTGGAGATCCAGCGTTTCAGAGGACGATCAGAAAGAGATGTGGAACTAATTTCGCTGTTTTTTTTGTTTATTTTTATTTCCAGTTTGAATACCTTCGCGATCCGTAGGGTTTTAAAGAAGTTTTGTTTAACTTGCGTGTGTTGTGGTCGGGGAGGGACTGACTGGAGTGAATGAGGTCCTACGTCAGTGAAGCTCACTCAATCACGCTACGTGCGCTGTGGACTTAAACAAAATGTTCTAGTTGGTTGCGCAACATTTTATTATGCAGGCAAAACTTTAACCAGCCGAATCTGTTGTTTACTTTCCGCTAGGTTACTTTGGTTTACTACACACTTTAAAAAAACGATGATTCTTCAGAGTTTCTTTAGTAAAGGCAGTGTTGTTACAAGCTTTACGTCGTAGATAATAGAGGAGCCCTTTTTGGTGCCAAATGGAGCTGTTTTCAAAAAGCTTCTAAACAGAACCAGAAACGACACATTTCTCCATTTATAGTAGCGTTTAGGCGTGAAATGGTTTTATGCAGAACTCATGGTTCTAAATACAACCCTTGCCTTTACTAAAGAACCCTTAAAGAACCATCTTTTTAAAGTGTGTATCTTCAATTTAATTTCATAATGTAATACAGAAATGTAACTGCTGGCTGAGAAGTATTTGCTGTTACTTAAACCAGATTAAAAATACATAATTGCCTAATATTACAGGAATTGGTTCATGATTCCGGTGAGGTTCTTGCAGTAAATTTGAACAGTTACTATAATTATTGTATATTACTGTCAATAAGTACTACAGGAATATTATACAACAGGGAACATTGATTGCTAGAGGTGTATCACACAGTACTGGGGTTTCTTAAAGTATTTATTAATTCTCTGTCATGTTTGCATTATATGTGAGCCCAGATAAACATGCCCAGAATGCAGGCACATGACTGCCCACTACTAAGATCACTGTTAAAAAAAATAAAAAAGTTTAGAAAAGTTTTGGAGATGTCTGTTCCTGAAGTGGAAACTGCTTAGTATTTCTGTAATGTAACGTCATGGAGAATTTGTATCTCTAAAGCTAGTCTAGTAATGATTCTCAGCAGGTTACCCTACTGACAGTCTGATACGGTTACCACAGTTTCCAAATCAAGACTTTGCTGGGCAATCATTAGGTCTGTTCAGACAGGACTGAAATGACATCAGGGCACTCCAGTATATGTAAAGATCACTCCTCACAAACGTGATTGACTTTTTTTTTCGCAAGCTCAGAAAATTCTCACTCAAACTGCCTCCAGGATATTTGACCGAACTCGGTGGTCTCAGTGGGTCTGGTAATGGTAATCCAGTTCACAACAGCTTCTCAGCGACTTCACTAATGTCTGGGTGCCTAGTTTCTCCATCTCAGCAGTGGCAAAAATGAGGTATCGAAAGCGCAGCGTCGCATAGGTCGGTTATTTGTGCGTGCAAACAAAAACAAATGGTGTCCTTATCCTTGGAGGTTGAAGTAATTTTTTAGTTGTGTGAGGGACCATGTTAGTCCTTGCATGCTTTACTTTCAGTCTGTTATCACAGCACAGTACCATTTGGCTGGTATCTAGCCAGTGGTTTGTGGTTGATCTTTTTAAATCCAGCCAAACAGAATCAGCGAAAACCTCAAGATTTCAGGTTTTATGCTGATGTCCAAAACTCGTGAGATTGTTCCAGCCCAAGCCCTGATGAGAGAGCTTTAATTTGGCATTTGTGCTTCATGCAGTTCCACAGTTTTAAGGAACGTTACTCTAACTAGATGACCCATAGTTCATGCTAGCCCAACTTGTTTGTATGTTCTACTTTCCCTGTGTGTTATGCTCAGACTCTTGAAATCAAAGGAATATATATATATTTGGCAACTATTCTGTTTCTGCCTGTAATCAATTGTCCATAAAGAGTCTATACTGTTAACCTTTTTTAAAAAACTACTTGTTTACACAAAATTCTTCTGTTTGCTTACACCGACAGGGCTCCCCTCTTTCTGTGCAAGTGTATAAGAGGTACCCAGAAGGCCTAGGGGAGGCGCTCTACCGCGAGCAGTTCGACTTCAACGCCGAGCCACCTTGGGATCCTAGTTGATAGCGGGAGAGGTCCATCTCCCAACTTGTCCATGTGAGTGGTCCCCGAGTATTAATAACTTGGTTAGTTATAAAAAAATAACGTATTGGCACACAACAGCACAGTAAACCGCAATTTGTCATGTTTGCCATCATTCAAAATGTATAAAGGCGGTAAACTTTCTAAACATTCTTAGCATTCTTTGATCTTATTAGACTTTTGTAAGTGTAGACAGTTGACAGCTGAAGCTCGGGGTTATACAGACAACCAAAAAAAAAAAAAAAAACCAAAAACACTCACTACATGCATGCTAAGAGAGTGGGGAAAAGGATTTTATGTTTATTAAACAGTAACATGATAATGGAATGAAATAAATCGGAAAATAGTTTAGCTTTCAAACAAACATACTAAGATATTTTTGTAATATTAAAAATGAAGTGAGGGGGAAAAAACATTATTGGTCTTCTGGAAAATGTTGGCTAGTGCATACAAAACAAAGCAACGTTTTCAGATTTCAAATGTGTTGTATGTTTTTCCAGTAATGTAGGAGAAGACTAATGTTTTTTATTTTCTTTGCAGTTTGTTGCATATTTACAGGACCCAAAGGCTCAGTAAACTCTCTTTATGATTGTCGGATCTGCGGACTACGGTTGAGATGAAAGGATTTACTGATGAACCAAACTATGTTGTTGAACTGCTTGACGGAGGAACAACCCTTGAAGATGTCATTGACAGCCACATTTATGAACAAGCTCTGGTGAGTGGAATCCAGCGTTAGTCTGTTTAATAGCAGTGCACCATTTCCATTATGAAAGGCTGCTCAGTTTTATGAAGTGGAACATGGTGTGTGGCATCTTTTTCCATTAATTGATATTTCTGTTGGATCACTCTGTCCTTCATTCTGTCCTCAGGCTGAAAAGAGTGCATTTGTTGTGGCCAACCTTGGGGCCTTGATGCAGCAGCATGTTCTTTGGCAGAGCACCCTGCCTCTGGTCCGACCTTTTTACCCAGTCAAATGTAACGGCAGCCCTGCAGTCATCGAGATTCTGGCTGCGCTGGGAGCTGGTTTTGTCTGTGCAAATAAGGTGACGCTCAGTAGCTTAACTATTCTGTTCTCTGTTTCTTAGCATGATCAGAAAAGCAGCAGTTTTAACACCTTTTTATTTATGCATTTTTAAAATTCTGAATGACATGGTATCTATTTATCTGTGAGTTCAGGCTGAAATCTCCCTGGTACTCAACCATGACGTTCCCCCTGAGAACATCATCTTGTCGGGTGTTTGCAAGCAGCTCTCGCATATTAAACATGCTGCCAAAAACGGCATCAACTACCTGGTTTGTGACAACGAGGCAGAGCTTTGTAAAATTGCCCGTGCTCACCCAAATGCCAGGTACGTTTCTGTTTTACTGTACACGTTTCATATCCTCTTGCTTGATGTTTGATTTATAAATGGACAATGTCTGTTATTTTCCACTGTTTCCAGGCTGCTCCTGCAGTTGTCCACTGAAGCTCAGACAGAGGAGGCCAACATGGCATTTGGCTGCTCCCTGAAGAGCTGCAGGCACCTTTTGGAAACTGCCAAGGAGCTGGGCGTGGATGTGGTTGGAGTAGCGTAAGTTATTTTTATAGCAACTGGGATGTCTGTGATGGGCTTCTTGTCTTACCAGAGTTTCACTTGAACTATCTTGTGTTTGTAACCCTACAGGTTCCTGGTGCCAACATCATGTAAGGACTCCCAGGTTTATACCCATGCATTGTCTGACGCCCGCTGTGTATTTGATATGGGGGTGAGTGGCCAAATGAATATACAGCATTGTAACAGTTTTGATTAAAATAACACATTTCCTAACTTCAGATGTTCAGATCTCAAGTGTGGTGTTTTTTTTTTTTTTTTTTTTTTTTTTTTTTCTTGGACAGGAGGAGCTTGGTTTTAATATGGAAATTCTGGATATTGGCAGTGGATTCAGTGGCTCTGAGTTTCAGTTGAAGCAGGTATCTTGTAACTGCTTTGCACATCATGCATTGTTTTTAATGTTTAATTTGAAAAGACATTTAGATTGACAATGTAATAATCCTAAATCTTCAAAATGCTAACCCTTTTTTTTCTCTCTTCCCTCAGGTCCATGCTGCTATCAGACCTTTGCTGGAGGCCTATTTCCCTGTTACGTCTGGGGTGCGTGTTATTGCTGAGCCAGGAACTTTTTATGTGTCTTCCTCTTTCACACTGGCTGTAAATGTCAT
The DNA here is from genome assembly GCF_015220715.1 of Pygocentrus nattereri. Taxonomy (NCBI): domain Eukaryota; kingdom Metazoa; phylum Chordata; class Actinopteri; order Characiformes; family Serrasalmidae; genus Pygocentrus; species Pygocentrus nattereri. Next base: position 4,695,070 of record NC_051237.1, read on the forward strand.
TGGAAAGAAAGTGGTAGCCAGCGATCTTCATGGTGAGTCTAAAAGTGAGTTCAGGCTCTCTGAGTTCACCCCAGAAAGAATATTTCAGTATGAAAACATACCGTGTGTTGTATATCCCTCTTTTAATTTCGTGCGTCTCTTAAATCCTCAGCAGAGCCAACTCTGAATGATGACTCGGAATTTCTGTACTATTTGAATGATGGTGTCTATGGATCTTTTGTGGGCAAACTGTTGGGAAACACCATTCCATCCCCCACAGTGCACAAGGTAAAGAAACCCACATGCAAAACCATACACGTCCAAATTAGGTTCATAGTTGATTGTGGTTATCTGAGTTCCTGCATTTTGTTTGTCTTTTCTTTGCAGATGTCCCTCACAGCAGATGAGCCGGTGTTCTCCAGCAGCTTGTGGGGTCCCTCCTGTGACACATTGGACCAGGTGGTGGAGCACTGCCTTCTCCCTGAGCTCACTGTGGGAGACTGGCTGATTTTTAACATGGGGACCAGTGGTCAAGAAGAGTCAGCAGCCATCAGTAACTCAGACAAGCCTCCTGTGTATTACACAATTTCTACAGGCGATTGGTAATTAGGAACACATTGGATGTTCTCTTTGTTTTTGTTTGTGCTTTACTCTTCTCCCTTTTCCCGCTTGTGTTGTTTCTGTTACACCATCAGTTTGTTATGCAAGCCAAGCCAAGTTATTACATAACACTTTAAAAGCTAATGAGTTTATTAAATGTCAAGGTTGATCTTGGAAATATTCTCATGATTTTTGTTTGTGTGTGTGTGTGTGTGTGTGTGTGTGTGTGTGTATTGTTGTTGTTTTTTGGTGTGTGTGTGTCCAGGTTTGAGATGCAGGAGGCTGGAATTTCTCTTGACACCACCATGAAGAACTTTTCCTTAATCCAGTATGGCTTATAGTTGAAAAACCTCCGACACCTAGCCTGGGCATTTGAATGGCCTGCGCAGTGAACATTCCAGCAGCTGTGGGTGGGGACAAAAAAACACTTAGCCACAAGGAAAGGAAAATGACCAGTGGCATCGGGATCACAAAATAATTGTCCTTATCTCAGTTTCTCACAATTTACTGATTTGAAACACTCATTTCCCTTGACCACCAAAGGAATGAGTCCATGAGCCCTGTATTTAGTAATAACATATGCAACAAAATGGATGACTATGGAGATGGAATCCAGTCAATGGTTTTCTTAATCAACAATCGTTTACATAAGTGTTCAATTAATTTAATTATATATTGATTACCTGCTGACAGTCTTGTAAATGAGTTGTCTGTTGCACCATTATGCACTTGTCTATATTAAAATCAGATGTGATTTTTAATGAGTTTAGAATATAGAATCTGATGGATTACGACCCATTGTGTAGATTAACACAGTGAAATTTTGATATTGATTTGTTAGATCAATGCTTCTCCATCCTCGTTGTCCATGAGTTTATAGACCTGTGGAGAACATCTTTCGTTGTATCCTCAGTACATGGATTGTGGCAGTATTTCCCAATATTGATATGCATTTCATGCTGTCCGTTGGCTGTGTGTACTGTGATTGACTTTGTGACCTGACTCTTGGTAAGAAAGCTATAGGGTCACACCTGTAGATTACTCTCTGTCTTTTCCGGTACAAACACCAAGGACATTAAAGGAACCTCTTCGAACTGGGACTGAGGAAGGTGACTTCAGATGAAATTTGGATTGGGGAAGGTAATTTCAAGCAAAATGTGCAAGTGCCTGAGGCAACATGCTGAAAACACCAGTAACAGTCACCACAAATGCTGCAAGATTCACACTATTGATCTCTTACAGCTTCTCTCAGGCTTTTCCTTATAAATAGCTGTTCTAAAGATTTGATCATATTTTTCATTGTGAACAACACTGATAGACCTGATGGCTTTGGTGATAAACAGAGATGTCCTGTTGGGGGAATGAGATGTATGCAGAGTTTATATCAAAGATCCTGAGAAGAGAACGTTTTAGGAACAGCAGTTGTCTAATTGACAACAAAAAGGTTGCCAGATCAGGTCTATTTTTTTTTCTTTCCCCAATGAAACATTTGATCATATCTTGCAGTGCTGCTTCCCTTCTGAAAGGCATTGTTTAATGCCTTTTGATTTCAAGATTTATGTCGATCTCCACTCCAGTTAATAAAATCACAGCCCTTAGCGATGTAATGTAAAATATTTTTGTCTAAGGCACTTACAGACCATAGCCTGTTTTGGACTGTAATATTGTGTTCGTTGAAGTAATGAAAAATATTAACTTAATACACTTCTTTGACTGAAACAAAAGATTGAGTTTCTCTTATTTGTTATCAAAAATGTGATTGCTCCAAATTACACTTTAAACCATGAACTCCTTAAATGGACAGGGCTCGCTAGCGGGTCCAAGGTTTTGTTGCACACGCACACACACACACACACACACACACACACACACACACACACACACACATATACATATATATATATATATATATATATATATATACATACACACACACACACACACACACACACACATATATATATATATATATATATATATATATATATATATATATATATATATATATATATAAAAAGAATAACTCTGCCAGGTGCATTGAAGCCACTGTAGTGAATAAATAGTAAGGCATTGTATGTAGTAAGTGGAATTGTAAGGGGTTTATTAAGACCTTGCACTAAACATAACTGCACACAATGTCCTAATGAGCTACAAGACCTTGAACTTAAATGGGAATTCCACTGATTTAAAAAAAAAAATCAAGGTTTTTCAGACTGGTTTGCTGTAAAATGGTAAATTGTAGAGAAACATACAGACATTTCTTTGCAGCAATATTAATAGGAACCCAGGATCATGATCTCTACAACACAAATACAGCCATTTCATATTCTGTCCAAAATGACCAGTGAACCATGAGTGTTTTGTTCTTTTATATGTCATGTTGATGAAGGTAAAATAGTGATGAAAAAAAATTTTTTTTTAGACTATTTGCCTCACAACATCGTGCAGTTAATATTCTGCCCCTTGTGTACTTCCATACACAATACAATCTAAACCTTATCTCAGACCACATTAAACAAGGTCTCGGCCATCAGACAACGCATTTTAAATGTCCTGTAATGACTTACTGTGATGTAGCTTTCAGAATCATTAGATGTTTCAGATGTCTGGTTCTTATCACCACCGCTGTGAACAATTCAGACTCTGACAGTTTCTTTAGGAAAGCACATTTCACTTCAAACCTCTCTGAATTTGTTTACATCTTAACCGTTTAATTACACAGAAATTGTGAATAATCTGTGGAATTTCCCTGTAATATTTTTATTCTAGCCAAACTGCAGATGACAGTGAGAAGTGCAGTCTTTTGAATTTGGAACACGTTTGCAGAAACTTGTTTTGAGTTAAGGTATTGAGGAAAAGTAAGAAAACTAAATTAACACTAGTAACGGTACATAACCAACTGATATCCGCTTTCATTCGTTTTTTATTTGAGAAGCTTTTACTGCGGCCTCCTGTTCAGCAAATGAAATGCCTGTTTGACTGCTTTCTCTATGGAGTGAAAACAGCTCTACCTACAGCTCTGCTATAGACCTTTTGTTTTTGGTGCTTCTATTGGTAAGAGGTATGCTGAGCTATATAACTGCTTTAGAAATCAATGAAGTCTTGTTTTGTATCTGAACTATGCAGGATGATTTCTCCAGCAGACAAGATTCTTCTGCTATCAGTTGTTTTCCTCAGCCGGTCTTGCTGACAACAGCAGTGATTTCATTGTTCCTTCAGATCAGAGGTTTTTAGACTCTGACCTATTTGCTGCGGGTTAAAGTTTTTCCAAGTAGCTCTGCTAATTTTTTTAATGTAACAAACCAATTTGGACCATCTCTATTGGTCCATTTGTTCATAACATATCTACACAATGTAAAGGCCAGCTAACATTTTCAAGACAAATACACTGTAAATGTGATGCATATCAAATAGTTGATTTCATCATTTAATCATTCACTGCTTGCTTTATTGAGATGTTGAATTTGCAACGTTTCCAGTCTGTCTTTATCTATCTGTCAGCGGGTTTATGCAAGTTTATGAAGATTAAAAGATCTTTCAGATGTTATTTGTGCTCAGTCAATAAAGCCCAACGTCCTGCTAAGAAATGTAATTTAAACTAGTAAAACACGTACGACCTAACAAAAAAAAAACCTAAATTAAAAATAATACCGCGCACGTTCATCTTACATCAGCTGTTCCTCAGAGCAGTTTGGCCCCAGTCATTTAAATACGTGTCGTTATTCCCTGCGAGGCCACTGGAGGCGCTAAGCGTCCCTGCTAAAGGGTTTCGCCGTGGTGCTTGTAATCCACTCGGCTTGTGATGACGGGGACGGTAACAGCGTGGTTTTAGCAGCGCCTCTCTAATGGACACAGATGTGGTGAACATGGGGACGGACGACAACCAGTGTGAGGTGAGGAAAGCAGGCTGCTGCTCTTCATTCTGCTGGATGTATGATGAATGTGTAAATGTCCCTCCTGCTCCTGTGCGACGTTTCATAACAGAGAAAGTGCAGCGCGCTCAGCCGTGGAGGGCGAAGTGACTGAGGCTCGCTGCGTTAGTTGCCTCTGTTCTTATGTTGTTGCTGTGGTTTGGTTACAGATGGCCTCCTACTCGCTGTGTGAATTCTGCCCTGTGCTGTAATGCAGCGCATGCACTTTCATGTTATTCAAGCTTGAATGCTGTAAATGCAACTAATGAAGCCGAAGAAGAAGGAGGCGAATTTGAAGCAGTGTTGGTGGAGAAGGCAGGGAATAAAGTGGCGTGGTATCTGGCCGGGCTGTGTTTCATTCAGGTTTAGTTATAATACTTTTTACTCCGAGGTAGAATTACATACAGCTATAACTAACTGGACCGCCACTGATCCGTCCATTTAATTTTTACTGGGGGGGGGGAAACGTCACTGTTTTAGACTAGAGCGCCCCCTTCTGCTCCCACCACACACTTTTCGAAATTATTAAATAATTAAAGTAAAGTAAAAAAGAAGAAGAAGTGTAAAATATAGCCACTTTATAAATAAAATACCTCTAATTCTTGACTGGATTGCTATCATCTAGGGACGAACATTCATTACAGATGAAATGTTTAAAATGACGCAGCGTATAAGAGATTATGTGTCTGTTTGTCAGAATGGGCACAAAGATGTGGATCCACAGAGCACTGAAGATGAGCCACTACTCAGAGAAAACAGAAGGCGGTTCGTCATCTTTCCCATTCAGTACCCCGACATCTGGAAAATGTACAAACAGGCCCAGGCCTCATTCTGGACCGTAGAGGAGGTGAGTATGAGACTAATTAAATTTTGTCCCAACACAGACACAACCCACTGCATACCGTACAGATAACAGCAAAAATGTGGGTGTCCCTGGTCAAATCGCTTGTTTTGTTGATTTTCATAAGTGAAAATCCTCTACAGAAAACACGCCTCTGTATATTTTAATGCACAGACACTGTTTATTTGTGAATAAAGAAAAAGACACATAGTGTGGCCTGTGAAACACGCAGAGTATGTGTTTACTTACTTTCACTTAGAAGATCAACAAAACATCCTTTAACCAGGGGTGTTACATTTTTTACAACAGTTCGCTACCTTTCAATATTAAAAAACAAATTTGGTTGCAGTTAAATGTGTGAAATGATTCTATATACTACTCCTGTGCAACATTGTGAGGACTGAGAAATCTGTATAAAATCAAAGGTGAAATTATAATAAAATTAACATCCAGAATTCGCCATAAAATTCATCATATTGCAGAAGTGGTGATGAAATGTCAGGGCATAACTTGACAAAAATCTGTAAATAGATAATTAGAGAAGAGTGTTTTTCCTTCAGTAATTTCTGTGTTCACCGAATTCCTGAAATATTGAACTAAGAATACCTTCTAGTGAATATTTAATAATTAAATCCACACCATATTAGTTTACTGTACATAAAATGACAAAACACGTTTAATATGGCAGTTGATTCCAAGCCTTTGAAGGCTGGTGTAAGACGGATGACTGAGTATCTCTCTAAGCTGTTTCACTCATTACTGAACACAAACGTTTTACACTCGAGTAAAGACTGCGAGTTCTGCGAGCTGCATGTCAGGGGAATAGCACAGCGTCTTGTGCACCTGTGCAGACAGTATGGCAGGAAGTGTACATCCTCCTGCATGTGATCAGATTGCTAAGCCATTGTGATCTACCTCAGTTTGTGACGGCTTGTTTAGCGTGAAATGAAAGACTGTGGTGTGATACTTCACAAAGGACAAAATCGCCTCTTGAGCTCAGATCTTCCAACATGAAGTGAAGGTCTGTGTTTATGGTACTCGAGTCTGTTTACTCTGTATACAGACTGTCTAGGTGTAAGTGAGGGGTAATAACAGACTCCAGGATCGAGAGGAATAGGCTGTCATCATGTTTTTGCTAAGACTAAAACTGAGTGCGGTAGATTTGTACTCTTTGAAGCTGGTTGGTGCTTTTTTGTAACAGGGACTATAAGAGACTAGGATAGTGAACAAGTGACTGAAAACATCTGTGAAAACTGTTACTTGTTTTAGCACAATGCTTTTTTGAAGTAAGCATTTCTAAAAGCACTTAAGACTTTGCTGGCTTTGCAGTCCAAAAAAAAACAGTGTTTATTTGCTCTGAGATGACCAGCTGTGTCGGAGGAAACTTGAAGTAGTCTCATGTTTGCTGGACTCTAGTGACATCTACTGATCTTCTGCGTGTTTTAACTGTTGATCAGCCTGCTATGGGAGCGTAAAATAAGGCCATTGCTTATACAATGTCAGGGCCAGTTAATGCTATTAAAAGGTTAATGTCAGTTAGTGACCAAAAACATTGGGGGCGGTGGGGTGTTTTCATAATATTTTCTTAATACCATTATGTTTTTCATTTATGCAACAGTGTACTTACATAACAAGTGAATGATTTGTTTATACCTTAACCAGGAAAGCAATCGACTACAGCATAAATGGCTGCACTCATCACACCTTATAGTGACTTACACATAAAAGTGTTTTAATGACTGTTCAGTCTAAAAATCTGCTATTATTTGAGGCCAAAGTTTTGTGGTCAGTTTGTGTATTAATAAGTGAAAACTGATTATTATTAGTTGTTTTGTACTAATTCATTTAAAGTTAATGTCTCTGTGTGTCTGTCTGTCTCTCTCTCTCTCTCCCTCTCTCTCTCTCTCTCTCTCTCTCTCTCTCTGTGTCTGTCTCTCTTTCTGTCTCTGTGTCTGTCTCTCTCTCTGTCTTTCTGTCTCTCTCTCTCTTTCTCTCTCTGTGTCTGTCTCTCTTTCTGTCTCTGTGTCTGTCTCTCTCTCTGTCTTTCTGTCTGTCTGTCTCTCTCTCTCTCTCTCTCTCTCTCTCTCTGTGTCTGTCTGTGTCTCTCTCTCTCTCTCTCTCCCCCCCTCTCTCTCTCTCTCTCTCTGTGTCTGTCTGTGTCTCTCTCCCTCTCCCTCTCTCTCTCTCTCTCTCTCTGTGTCTGTCTGTGTCTCTCTCCCTCTCCCTCTCTCTCTCTCTCTCTCTCTCTGTGTCTGTCTGTGTCTCTCTCTCTCTCTCTCTCTCTCTCTCTCTCTCTCTTTCTCTGTGTGTCTGTCTCTCTTTCTCTCTCTGTGTCTGTCTCTCTTTCTGTCTCTGAGTCTGTCTCTCTCTCTCTCTCTCTCTCTCTCTCTCTCTCTCTCTCTCTCTCTCTCTCTCTCTCTGTGTCTGTCTCTTTCTCTCTGTGTGTCTCTCTCTCTCTCTCTCTCTCTCTCTCTCTCTGTGTGTCTGTCTCTCTTTCTCTCTGTGTGTCTGTCTCTCTCTCTCTCTCTCTCTCTCTCTCTCTCTCTCTCTCTCTCTCTCTCTCTCAGGGCCTCATTTTCTTTATTTCTTTCTCATTCTCCTCTCACTGGAAAGATTAGTGATTTAATATCAAACTGTTTGCATTGGGCCTTTGTGCCTTGTTAAGGTGTGTAAGTACAATGTAATAAAATAGTTGTTGGCTAGTAGGATCATCATTTTCCCTAAAAATATATTAATAATAAACTCCCGTTATAAGGTGGAGACTGTAGCTAAAATCAGCAACACGTTGACTTAGTTTTAGCTTTTTAATTGGGAATATTGAGGTTATCAGTTATTTCCTTCTATCAAAACTATTACAGGTTTGTTAAGTGCCAGTTTTACAGCACATGGTATTTTCTAGCCATCAACTTAAGTGATTAGTAGCCAAGCAAGACATTAAAAAACAAGGACTATGAGAATCCATCGCTACTTATTCTGGTGCAGAAATGGAGAGAACGTGAACATTTTCAGGTTTGGGTCAGGTTCACATTCCAATGTGTCCACAGTGGGGACAAGTTTAAAGGTCTTGGGTTCACGCCGTGTTTGGCTTCGGTCTTTGCAGCCCTCTGTTTAGACTGGCGCAAAAGACATCTTGAGAACACGCTTGTTCTGGTGACTGAAGGCGGTTGTTGATTATTTCTGTTGGTGTGTGCAGGTGGATTTATCAAAGGATCTGGCTCACTGGGAGAAACTGAAGCCTGAGGAGAGACACTTCATATCACACGTCTTGGCTTTCTTTGCGGCGAGTGATGGCATTGTCAACGAGAACCTGGTGAGCTTTTTTGTGTGTTTGTCTGATGTGGTTTGAAACGATTGAGCTTATGTCACTCTTATAGCCTTGACATATTTTTTGTAAAACTCACAAAAGAGTACAGCTCCTTTTAGAAGGGGGTGGATTATGATAATCCCCTGCAATAATAATAATAATATGTATTTTATGTTTGGAGGTAAGATACAGAATAAATAAAAAAATACTTTTTAAAATTGTACAAGTTAGCTTTCTGTATATTTGTTATATAAAATGCTTCATTTTCATGGTAAATTTTAATGCATCACTCAAATGTGATATGCAGTTGTCTTCTTTGATACTGTGCTGACCTGCTTTTGTCTGTCTGGTTCACCTGCAGGTGCAGAGGTTCAGTCAGGAGGTGCAGGTCCCAGAAGCACGCTCTTTCTATGGCTTCCAAATCCTCATAGAGAATGTGCACTCGGAGATGTACAGCATGCTGATCAACACCTACATCAGAGACCTAAAGGAGAGGTAAGAGGACATCAGTAGGGTCAGGGATTATTCACAGTAGGCTCAACTTGCAGCCAGTGATGTGCAGTAAATGTCTAAGTGCAGGTGACAGATGTACAGTGTTTCAGTTTGAGTACGCCTTGATGTTAACCGGGTTTTTTTTTTTTGTTTGTTTTGTTTTTTTTAATGCGGTTTTATAAGCCAACGTGAAAGAGAATGTGGTTTTATAATAAGAGCCAAAGAGAATGTCAAGGTACATAAAAAACAATGTATATTAGACTGTGTGTCATGATTTTCAGGGTAAGTTTGAACAAAATTAGTTGCATCCTGAAGTTTATCTCAGAAAACAAGAGCTTACAGTGTCTTGTTTGTAAGTCTGAAAAGCAACATAACACGTTTATAATTAAATTATTACTAATGAAGCCATTTTAATTAAGCTTTACATTGTAAGACTTAAAAAGGCATTGTGGCCAGTTTGACTGAATTCACATTCTTGGATCCTTTTTTGTGTTTTTGTCAGTGGTCTCTTAATACAATACCCAGCATGCATTGCGCAAATAAATCATAGGACCCATAAGATACAAAATATCCACTAATTCGGCAGTAATTCTCCAGATGTCAACTGAAGACATGATGTGTGGATAAACTGGCAGTTTCCATACAGGGAATAGATGGAATCTATTCGAAAGGCACACTAATTGTGATATTAAGATGCTTTATCTTATCCTTAAATCTTTTTTTATCCATCTTTTAACAGAGACTATTTGTTTAATGCCATTGAGACCATGCCTTGTGTGAAAAGAAAAGCAGACTGGGCTCTACAGTGGATCTCTGACACAAACTCTACATTTGGTAAATTACAAAGGGATGGGATTTTTAAGTACTAACTGTATCTATAATATGCTCACAAAAGCTTATTGGGACATATTGTAATCCTTATTTATCAAAATAACACCCAGCTCTATAGTAACATTGACTGACTTACATTCACAGGGGAGAGACTGATCGCATTTGCGGCAGTAGAAGGCATCTTTTTCTCGGGGTCATTTGCCGCCATCTACTGGTTAAAGAAAAGAGGTCTGATGCCCGGACTTACATACTCAAATGAGCTCATCAGCCGAGATGAGGTGTGTGGAGGTTTTGTTATTTTTTCTTAAAGGTGGCTTCAGGCTGTTTAGAATAAGCATGAACATTGTATTCCTGAAGAGATATACTCACCACGTTGTAACCTATGAGATGGGTGTGATACATGCGATTCTAACCCACTGTATATTTTGAAATCTCTCAGGGTTTGCACTGCAATTTCGCCTGCCTTATGTACAGTTACCTGGTGAAAAAGCCTTCCACTGACAGGGTGAGGGACATCATCACTAAAGCGGTTAGCATTGAACAGGTCAGTGCCATTCAAAAGACCTGCTGCTACCTCGTGGTAATTCTTGTATAGTTGTGACAACTATAACAGAACTGCTTGTTTTTACAGGAGTTTCTAACCGAAGCTTTACCAGTCGACCTCATTGGAATTAACTGCTCTCTGATGAAACAATACATCGAGTTTGTGGCTGACAGGTTGTTAACCGACTTAGGATTGCCAAAGGTTAGTAATTAGTTTTTTTTTTTTTTATGTTTTTATAAATGTAGTCAGATCTAAAGTGCAGCGTACTGGAGTTTACACGTTTAAAAGTTGGAAATCACTTTTCATATTAACAATTATTGTTATTTTTTTATATAGCAATAACTCCTACATTGCAGATTTAGATTCCATATTAAATATTTCAAGTATCTTGGCATCATTTCTAGCTGCCTCCATCACCTGAACAAAAATGCCATTTATTCCACAATTCTTTACTAAGATTATCACTATGGGAAGACAGTATTGACGTGTTATAGCTGTGACTGTAGTGATCTCAACATTGTTTAAAATATCATAAAATTCACAGCTTACCAGACCAAATGTCCTACTGTTGGGGTCCTCGTGGTTACAGCTGACCATGACATTACCTGATTTATTCAGGATTATTTAAATAAAAAAAAACTGATGGAGTTGACAGAAAGTGAGGACTCGACACTGATAGGCAGTTTTTAAAGGACATTTAAAGTTTCTTTATGTATTATGTGATGCCTTACTTAACAACTCATTTCATTTGATATTTATGTTTATGTATTTGTAGCGTTTTTAAACTTTTTTGGCAGTTTGACATTGTGACCTCTTGCTGAGGACAAGTTACATGAACTTTCTGAGTACAGACCCTGCATTTTAACAAAATCTATAGAAATTATTTCAAAATTGATTCATTTCATGAGTGTACAAAGGTCCTTCATATTTAACTTTTAATGTATTTTTTATTTCTTGATTTTTAACACAAAGAAGATTTTTCAGTGTAGATGTTTTGTCCTTTACCGCAAGACTTTGTGTATGAATATTGATTATATCAGAACGGCACGCAGTAGTTTTAGAATAATCTACTCTTATTCATTCTGGACAAATCAGAAATGTTTTACAGCTACCTATTATATATATCAAGTTTTTTTTTCTTAGGCTTATTCTTGAGAAAAGGTCTGTGTCAGATTCCTGACGAGTTTTTAAACCATAGAATTGTTCGCATCTCTGTGCTCTTGTGTGTGGAGATTCTGTTCTTACCTAAGAACAAATCCCAAAGAAAAAGTTTTAAGAAGAAATTTCTTCTTAAGAATGGTTGGTGGGGCTCCCGAGTGGCACAACCGTCTAAGCGTTGGCCGTGTCATCAGGAGATCACGAGTTCGATCCCTGGTGATGCTACAGCCGTCCGTAGCCAGGAGTTCAAGAGAGCACAATTGGCCTCGCTCTCTCTGGGTGGGTAGGTTGGCCCCCCTTCTCCTCCCATCACTAAACGTGATGCTAGTCAGTGCAGGCATCTGTTACCTGACATAACAGATCTGGCGGTTGAGGCTTTCCTCCAAGCGCATTCGGTGGCTGGTTTCACAGGTCTCGGAGGAAGCCTGTGCTTGCCTTCACCCTCCTAGCATTGGTTGCAGAGTGTAATGGGGGGAGTCCTAAGTAGCTGGTGGAATTGGAGACAAATTGGGGAGAAAATTGGGTAAAAAAAAGGTTGGTGAATGACGACCAATGATAGCATTTGCTTTATTTATTTATTGACCAATTTTCAACCTGATGTTTGATGTATTTACTCTGAAACAGCAGAATGTTTAAGGCTAAAATATGCACATTTTACTCCTTTCACTATATTTGTAACCCTATAGAAATCAATGTTACATTTTTCTGTATTGCTATTCTAGGTGGATCCATTCTCAGTTCCTCAGCATTAGCAGATATATACCTGAAAAATGTCAGATATATGCATCATCCCACAATTTCCATATCTGTGTATCCCTAATTTTTAATTATTTATGTAATTATTTTAAATTATATGAAGTTGCAAAGTTGCACAGGACCAACATTTTCTGCTGTTTTTTTGCTTAAATTAGTGCATAATATAAAGATAGAAATTGTCTTATTTATATTATATATTGATCACAAACCTTTGAACAATAGGGTTTTTTCCTTCATCTGCTGTAGTTGCTGAGTGATGTTTTTTATATTCTGATTTAATGAATTTAATATTGAAATTCTGCCTTATCCCCCAAAAGGTATATCAGGCAGAGAACCCCTTTGATTTCATGGAGTCCATCTCACTGGAAGGAAAAACCAACTTCTTTGAGAAGCGAGTGGCTGAGTACCAACGATTTGGAGTGATGTCAAATACAATGGAGTGTGAATTCACTCTTGATGCAGATTTCTAATGGGCTACGGTGTACAGTATATAACTGAGGCTGAAGAACATCCACTTGTGAAGGAGTAAAAGCAATCAGTTCACATGAGCAAAGTCCTCTAATACGCTGATGTTAAATTTTTACATTTTTGCAAGTTGTGCGAGAGTGAAGACGGCCTAATTTTTAGGTTCAGAGAATTTTACTGCAAAACTACTTCTCCAGCCTTGAACAGCTCCGGTAACAAGTGACATGAAACTGTTACAGTATGCAGTATTATTATCGGCTTATGTGAGTGTCCAGTAAAATATGACTACAACAGGACACTACTTACAGTCTGTAAAAACTGAAATATTTCATTGGTTTGTACTGAAAAAATACAGTAGTTCCAGTCGGGATGCCCTTTTTTGTTGTACGGCTAATTTCAGCTACCTCAGTTGATATTCTATCAAACAAACATGCTGTGAGAAGAGTCTTTTCTAAAAATTACAGTTCTGAAATCACTTCAGTACGGTCAAATCACAGCTCATTTATAAAAAACTTGTTCAAACAATGGGGAAATTCTCATACTAAACTAGTTATGCAGTTGACATTGCTGACAGTTGATACATTTGTTTTATTGTTTTACAGAAGGATGTAAAGTAACAGTCATTGGTGATTTGAGTATTTGTGTATTTATTGTATTTTACTCTTCTGCTGTATTCAACTCAGTGTTATAAGATCTTAAACATTGATTAAAACCTTTTGATCTTATATGTCCTGTCTTTTCTTGGTGGTGTTGAGCATCACCGCATAGGTCTAGTGATTAATTTCATGTCCGTTTTAGACGGAATTATTCAAATTTGGTCTACATTTCTGTTAGCATGACAGGATGATGAATGAGATGAAAGTAATAATAAAAAAAGAGTACTGTCTCCCTGGATGGTAATTAAGGGGTAGAGGCTACAAAATAAACATCACAGCTTATATATCTTGCTGTGTATATATGCTGTGGGATAACTATTCTATAATTCAAGATTACAGGATTTCTACATTTTGTTACTGCACAAAGAAATGTAAAAAAACAAGTTTAGTTAACCACTAATAGTGAAGCCACAATTAAAAACTGCAGTTCTGATTGTGTAAAATGATCATTCAAGTATAAAAATAAAATCATGCTTAAAATAGGATCACTATTCTCACTCTCACCATTGTGTGCAAAATGCAGATTGTATGGTAATACATGAAACTGTAACAGTTACTGTCACAGTAAATCTGCATGATAAGCTTTTTTAAGAATAAAATACTTATTTGATTTTTTTACCTGGATTGAAAATAAAAATATGCATATTTTGTATTTTTGTACCTGAACCTGAATGCAAACATAAAAATAAAAAGCTATATGACTGCTGAGTATCAGGGACTCTTTTTTATTATTATTTTTGAGTTTTTGGACTGTTGGACCTCATGGAACTCACATTTCGCAGGCTATATATATTTGCTTAATGGACTGGTTAGTTAGGTTTATGTTTACACAACCAAAATAAATAAGTAAGAAGTGTTGGCAGCACATCCAATCAGGGGCACACTATTTTAAGATTTTACCGCTTCTCATATGGTCATCATAATATTCAACAGCTTTAGTGAACATCACAACATATGGTGCAGCCCTGGGAAATACCAACACCTCAGTATGTGTTTTCTATGCTGGGTGTATTGCTGATCATCCTATTGTGAGACAACTACTCTCACAAACAGTTAATATTGCCAAAGGAAATTAGGAGGGAGCCTATGTTGGCGCACCTGTCCCTTAAGTCATGTGGCCCCATAAAAAAATCTGTTTAATATACTTTTTCTGGAGAACATGAGTTTGGTTTCTAGGTTCATCCAGAGAGAAAAACACGCATAGCAATTTACATTCCTTATGTACTGGTACCAGTGGTTCAAATCACTGCCTAGGTCAGGCTGAATCACCAGACAACGCTAAATTCAAATTTGATTGTGAATAAATGTATGAAAATTGCAAGTAGCCTAACTGTTAACAAAAAATCTGACGGGCACCATTAAAAGTTCATACTATAACAAACTATAACATACCTAATTTACTAACCACGTAACAATCAAAACAGCTTCTTTGATCTCTATAATACTTGTTGGGCATAAATGGGCGTTAATTTGACTACAAATACTGAAAATGCTCTCCGCATAAACACGCCAGCCAACGTAAGCGTTCTCGTGTACGTGCGCGCTCCAGTACGTGAGCGTATGAGTGCGTGCGCGCGCGTTCTCGTGTACGTGCGCGCTCCAGTACGTGAGCGTATGAGTGCGTGCGCGCGCGTTCTCGTGCGGTAAGATGGCAGCGACCTGGCGAGCCGCAGCGCTGGAGCAGGCCGAGCTCGTATCGGATCGTCTCCGGCGGCTCGCGTCTTCTGGGCTGCATTTCCTCCACAGTGAGTTCGGGCTGGACTTGGGCGTGAACCCGGAGCTCTGGCCGTCGTGGGTGATTATAACCGCGACGCTGATCGGGCTCCTGGTCGCGGTGTGGTGGGTCGTGGCCTGCGGCGGAGCTGCGAGGAGAAAACGGGGAACCGGTACGAAGGAAAGCAGCGTTAACGTCAACGTTACTGTAGCGGCTACTACCGTGACGGATAGGGGCAAGGCCCCGCTGGCGAAGACGGTCAGAACTGAGGAACCGAAGAAAAAGAGCAAGAAGAAAGCGGGCGAAAAGGTGCGCAGCGCCAGTTCCCCGTCTGCTCTAATCTGTGCACGTTACCTACAGACAGGCTAGCGGCGCAGGCTAACTAACCACTCTCAAACTTCAGCGGCTCAGAGATTTGTCATCTCACAGATTTAGGTCGCCGTTGTCTAGTAGAAAAGAGATTATAAGGCATTTTCGCTAATATTTCCAGGCTTCAGTGTTGTTTACAGTATAGTAAACTCATGAAAATAAATATTTAGTTTTTCTATTTACATAAAAAGTGGAGACTTTTATTCCCCGTTTTTACGAGGCTGTCTGGCCTCCTATTCGCCAGCTTCTTGTTCGAATTTCCACGTTCCACCTTAAATGGAGTAGCATTTCCATTCTGGCGCCTCTTCTATCTGGCACCAACAGCGTAGCTGCTGCTTCATTTAAGGTGGAACGGGGAAATTCGAACAAAAAGTGCACTTCAGTCTCGTTGATTTTATTTATTTATTTTTTTTCAGACTAACCAAGTCAGTGCAGGCGGGATTTCCAGGAAGGCATTCCCCAGATTAAGTCCCGTTAACTAAAGCCGTAAACAGCCACATATAGGTTTAACCAATTAAGCAATCGGCTGTAAATCCACTGCCTCGTCTCAGTAGTTGTTCTGAGAGGATGGTTAATGTCTTCACAGATTTAGGCTTCTGCCGGGACAGTAACTTGAAGTTTTAACGCTGAAATTTGCAGCAGTTCCAATATAATGATAGTTTTTAGAAACTGCCACTTAGAAAACCGAGTTCAGAAGCGCAGAGGAGAAACTGGTCAGGAGATGCCGTTGACTGTTATCCGATGTTAGTTACACGGTTATTTTTATTAATCTCATTTGTCCTGTGGGATCATCGTTACTGTGA
Source organism: Pygocentrus nattereri (assembly GCF_015220715.1). Classification (NCBI taxonomy): domain Eukaryota; kingdom Metazoa; phylum Chordata; class Actinopteri; order Characiformes; family Serrasalmidae; genus Pygocentrus; species Pygocentrus nattereri. Next base: position 4,711,493 of record NC_051237.1, read on the forward strand.
AAAACGAGGTGTTCAGCTGGTACCGTTACCGTGTCGGTTTAGACTGTGGGGTCTTTTTCTTTCTCTCCCGCTCTCCAGTAAAAGCGTTACAGCGGGTTTCTGATGAGAGCATGTCCGAGGAGACGGGTCCTTCACCCCGGGGAGTCCATTTTAGAGAAAAAACACGACTGATTTACCTTTTAGAACTTTAAGTAACGTTAACTAGCAGTGATATCAACCACATCACGCCCGTGTTTTCACGGGAGACTGAACCTACGAGGCTGGAGTGTCATATTAGTCGGTTTCTAGTTCGCCATATTGTCAACGGACGGCGTGAAACTTAACCTATCCCCCATATTTAGCCTGGTTAGCTAGCATGCTAAGCTAACAAGGTGGCGGTGAACGCAAGTTTCGAAAGCCGCCTCTGACCTAGCAAATTTGGGCTAGCACGGGTTAGCGCTTGATCTTTAAGCTTTCATGGTGGCTGTGTGAAAGGCTCTGTGTTCTCTGCTCTGTGCTGAGCACAAGTTGATTCACTCTTCATTCGGATAACCCACCCTTAACTACTTCTGAAATAGGTTGGCTTGGCTAACGTTTTGAGTTACATAGCCGAAGGTTTACATAGGAGTTTACACGCGTGTTACGAGGCTGGGTAAAAATTATACATTATTTGAATGAGTGTTTATTTGTCGTTTCCCCGCATCAGAAGACCCAGCCAAATGGCAGGACGGCTCCCGAGCATCGAGAAGAAATCAAAGTCATTCAGGAGGCCCCTAAACAGGCGCCAGTAGTGGCGGCAGCGGCAGCACCACCGGCAGCGGCAGCAGCACCAGCACCACCACCAGCCCAACCACTTGCTGACAAAGTTGATAAAGTAAGTGGTTTACATCGACTTGCAATAGTGCATTGATAACCGCTCTTTAAATCATGTACGTATATCTGGGGGGTGGGGTAATTCGGGGGGATTATGGTCTCACCTCCTGGTCGTTCCTAGACCAAGTCTGCAGGGATCAGTGTCGGTGTGGTCATCTGGACATCCAGATATAGCGAATGAAGTGTTAACCCAGAAGTCGTTTTCTCCAGCGCTGGGTTTTAACCATCCTAACATTATTCATTTTATGGCGTTTCATTGCACTACAGAATAGAAGAGTGAAATATGTTGTGACAGTGTTTTACAGTTCTTTATGAATTTGTATTTAGGCCAAGAAAAGTAAGAAGAAAACAAAACCGGAGGTGAAGCAAAGCCAAAGTGTTTCTACCACAGATGGAAAGGAGCCTGATGAAGGTATTTGTGAACTTAAATGTGTACTGATATTACTAAATGCATACTTAAAGGAATGATTAATAACAAAAAATAAAAGGAGGGGAACTTTAGTGTAGCTCAAAACTGCAGGCAACCTTTCTAGTCAAAACCTGTTGCCTTAAGGCTTTCAGCTACATGTCGAAGATTTGTTAGTTTGTATAACTCACAGTAGTTCATACCAAACCACACCGACCACTCTGAGCGATCTTAATAGACGGCTGGATGTGGTTTGAGTGGGTTGAAAGATGTTTTGGGCATTGGTTTAATGAAAAGATTTGGTGACTTGATTTGTAGTGTTTGTTAGCAATATTAACCTTGTAGCTCCAGTTTTAGACTAAGAAGCAAAATAAAAGGAAAGAAAACTATGTAGACCCCCCCCCAACTGCCAAACCTTTTCTTTAACATCCTCAGTTTCAAAAGGTGTGAAACTTGGTATCAGTTTCTGCCACAGTGAAGCCAGTACATAATGTGAAGTTTAGAGTAGGGACCCTTATTCTCCGTGGAGTAAAAACAGGTGCATTTAAGTATTTAGTTTCATGGCGTTTATCCAGTTAACTACCTGCTGAGTCATGGGCATTAGATAAAACATCAAATCAAAGGTTAAATAACAGCCACTAAAGTTTGCTTAGGTAAGTTATCTTGTAATGCCTTAATGTTGGTCAAGTAGCTGAATCTAATCTATTACTGTCAGTGTACCTAATTATTTCACAAGGTATTCTTTTTTTTTTTTTTTTTTTTCCCACAAAGTTAAAAAGAAAAAAGCTCAGTGGTGAGAGGCCAGGTTGAGATGGTTTGGACATGTGTTGAGGAGGAATAGTGGATATATTGGTCAAAGAATGTTGGAGATGGAGCTGCCGGGCAGAAGGAGAAGAGGTAGACCTCAGAGAAGGTTTATGGATGTAGTGAAGGTGGACATGGAGATGGTTGGTGTGAAAGTAGAGGAGGCAGTAGATAGGGCAAGATGGAGGCAGATGATCCGCTGTGGCGACCCCTAAAGGGAGCAGCCGAAAGAAGAAGAAGGAGGTACTTTATGCTCTCATTGGTAGGAGCCATGTTCTTCATACTGTTTAATGATAGCTTTGTTCTTGTTGTTCTTTTTTTTTTTTGGGTGACCTGTATGGATCATCAGGTAAAATTAAGTTGTTGCAAGGCTAGATCTTGTGCGATAAGTGTTTTTAGTATTGGCCACTTGTCTCTGATGTGGCAGTTGACAGTGGTAACTATTCTTAGTAGCATAGACAGTTTGGTGTCAAAATTGGGAAATGCGGTCAGTGGAGTGAATGTTATTTCAGCATGTATCTCAATTTCTCTTTGAAAGGTGCTTGGGAAACCAAGGTCAGTAACCGTGAGAAGCGTCAGCAGCGCAGGAAGGACAAGGGCCCTGGTGACGACTCGGGAAGCCCTGGAGGTGGCAATCATGCTGGCCAGCTGACAGAACAGCCTGTGGTTTCAGCCCCTGCAAACACCAAAAAGAACAAAGGTAAGCTCTTTTGGAACTGTACCATATTAGTTTTGGCTTTTCGTTGGATCAGTGGATAAATTATTGACTTTAATGGAGATCTTGATGAAAATACTTGTGTTGTCAGACATCCTTATTTTTTATATTTTTGGAAGAAAGAACCATGCTTAAATGTTCCGTGTGTGTCTTAGAATTGTTAAATTCAAAGGCTGAGAAGGCTGACAAGACTGAGAAGGCTGAGAAGCGTGTGGACATTGATGCAGCAGGTAATATTGTGGAAGTCCCCTATTAAATGCTTTAAACTAAAGTATTTCTGCTAATACTTTCCATAGAAAAAATGTCATATAAATCTCTCTCAACTGTAGCACCACCCAGCTGGAATCCTGTGAACAGTGGAAGTTGGACTGAAAAGCCAGTCAAGCTTCCACCTCAAGTAAGTGCTTCAGACAGTAAGAAGTGGTCTGTTGGCGTGAAAACGTCTGGACACAGGAACTCCGAACCCTTGGCTTGGGGGCAAGAATCAGAAGGTAAAACATTAGTGTTAATGATCTAATCTGTAGATACGAAAGCAGTTGTGGACTTTACATTAGCTTCATGCTTAGAGTTAATAATGTCTTAATATGTGGCCAATAATATAAAATCCTTCTTGCTTTAGCATGTGTGTGTATATATACTGTAAATGCAATGCATTACTCTGCTTTTAGTAGGGTCATGGGCTAACATGGATGGAAGAATTAAGACGGAACTGAACACGGTGAAATTCTCCATGCTTGGATTAAACTCATCTGGTATTAAGCTTTAATTGTATATTGTTCGTAGAAAAATCTAATTCACAGATTTGTCATTATTTTCTAAATGTCTTATTTCAAATATTACAATAATGAAAAGCTCAGCAAAGTGTAGTAACACTTTGATCTCAGTCAGACTGCTCATCCTTGGTGAAAGATATGTCATGCTTAGTGGTGTGGTGTCTAGTACAGTAATTTCTTCACAAATTAAAATTTGATCTAAGCCAAGTCAGTCAAAATAGTATGCCTAATGATAAATATAGCAGTGCAAATGTAGCAGCATGTGGTAAAATGCATTAGTCAAAGTAGTAGGTCAGAGCTGAGAATCATGAGCTAGGAATCATGTTTGAATACTGATACCTAAAAACAAATTTGAGGTTTTATTGTACACTGAATGTTTGTAGCAGTTTTAGGGGACTGCAGAGGACATTTTTATTACTTTTTCATTCAGTTTCTAACTCGGCCTGCAATTCATTTTGTCTGCTTCAGATCCGTATATGTGATTCAAATCTGTGTCCACTGACAACTATAGACGTGGATTAAAATTTAAGGAGATATTTCTAAATTCTGTTATTGTGAACAGAATGCAGGATGTAAGGGGGTGAAATGATTAAAAAAGATTGCAGGCATAGCTTGTATTATTCCCATTGTAATGGAGATAGTAATTAAAATAAGACACAAAAATATTTGATCACTTTGTTTTAGCTGGAAATCCTGTGGCCCAGTCTGCTACTGACATGGGGAAATGGGAAACTGTCCCTGCTGTTGATGTCCAGTGGTCTGGATTCAGTAAGATGAATAAGTGTATTTATTAGCGCACGTTTTGATCAGTGTTTGACAGGTCAACATAAATGCTTGTATTATGAATGTAGTTTAGGCAGTAAATGGAGTACACTAATAATTTCAGATGGTCTTGGAGCTGCGGATCCAAGTTCAGACTGGAATGCTCCAACTGAGGTGTGGGGGAACTATGAGGAGGCCAAAGCTGAGACACCTGCTACTCAACAGACACCTGTTTCTCAGCTGCCAAAGGTTAGTTGAAAACTTGTTGTACTGCTGCGAGTTCTGCAGTAGTGGCAGAAGTAAAAGATTGATTGGGTTTTAATGTGATTTGGTCTATTTGCCTTTTGATTTCAAGTTTGTGCATGCGCTACACTGTAAGCCTAACATGCTGTGACAGTAAGATTGACCTTGATATTTACTGTAAAGGCTGACCTTTTGAAGTAGCACACTGAGCTGCATCACTTCAGAGTGAAGTGACTGATTAGTTAGATTTTTCTTCTTCAATGAATAAGCTAACAAACACTTTGTTTTATGTGTTGTGGAATTTAGCTGCTACTTTACTCCTTGGTTCCAGCATATCACTTCCCTTTATTACTGCTTTGGGACACTTAACAAATGTGTAGCTTGCTTTGGCATTCCCTGACTGACGTTCGCTGAATTTTTGTAGTTATTTTAAGCCAGAAAGTTGAGTAAAAGTGATTGTATTTTAGTGTTTGGTATGTGTTTCAGTTGCAGGATTCTGAGGATGAAAAGGAGAAAGGAGATCCTTCTGGAAGTAGCAAGTCCAAGAGAAAGAAGAGAAAGAAGAAGAAACCAGAGGATGAAAATACTGCCTCCCAGGTAAAATTTCTTGGTAAAAGTTGCTGATTTAAAATTTTTTTAAAGGCACCTGTCAGTTATTATTTTCACAAGGAACGTACTATTTCCCACCCCAACCCAGTTTTTGGTCCACAGTTCAGTTTGTGTCACTGTTCATCCTGAGAAGTTGTATTTCTATTCTGTATTTATATTAAATTGTTTTTCATACTTACAACATATTTTGTATGTTTTTTGTTCCAAGATGTTCAAATACAAACCAGAAGCCTTTCTTAAAAAGAAAATGAAATAAATTGCTTTTAAAAGTTCTCTTTTACAAAACAAAGGCACGTAAAATAAAATCTTAATCAAATAAGACAAACATGAAATGGAATAAAAATGTACAGAACACGCAGAGCAATTTTACTAATCAGTGAGTGTTTATGTTTATATATATATATATATATATATATATATATATATATATATATATATATATATATATATATATATATATATATATATATATATATATATAAACATACATACATACATACATACATACATACATACATACATACATACATACATACATACATACTTCAACTAAAAGCTTCTAACTTATGGTTTAATCAACAAAGGAGCTGGTATAACAACTTGATGTTCAGCCATTTGTTGTAACTACCGGCACTATATAAATAAAATTTAGGCCTAATTGAGAGGTTAAGTTTTAATTTGGAGGACAAATTGCTTATTTTATTATTCATGGCATTGTATTTACAGTTCATCATGGGCTTCGATTATTCAGATCTGTGGCTTTTTGTGTAGGTGAATGCCGAGGGTAGACCTGCACCTGCGGAGAGCAGCGCTGTCAAGCCCCGTCCTCACGTTCCACAGGAGGAACCAGCCAAGCAGAATGTCTTGCCACCTGCCAGTCAGAGTGAGTACTTTTGAACTGTGACTATACACATTTTTAGACAACAGACCATCTACTTCTCAATTTGCTGTATAGCTAAAGGAAGCAACTGAAGGTATGTTGCCTTCACTGCACAGAATCGAGACTGAACTGCAGAATTATTGTTTAACCAGAAACTTACTGAAATATGAACACCATCATTAACAATTAGAACCAAAAAAAACTTGCACTGCTCACTGCCTTATTCTGGAGGCATTTCAAGTAGTAGTCTTTGAAATTGAAAGCTTATACCATGAAGTCCATGTAAATAAAATCGGTATGGAGAGTTTAATTAGATGAAATGTTCAGTGTGTTTGGTCATGTACTGGTATATTGTGCATCGTTGGTAGAGCGCTGATTGTCTTGCTGAAATAAAACTATTTTTACTTCCACAGAGAAAACTGAGCAGAATTGGGAACAACCGAAGCAGGTTCAAAAGAAAAAGGCCAGAAGAGAAACATGAACCATGATATGCAAAATAATTGACAAAAATGTTTATGCAATAATCTCAGAGTACAGAATTTTATACTGAAGTTATTTGCTGTAGGAGTTGAAATCCCAAAAAAGCATAAACACCGAGTTAGACCCGCTCAGTCAAAAAAGGAGAAAAAAAGTAAAAAAAAAAGAGAAAATTACAGCAAAAGAATTATCCAAGGATCAGACAACTTATGTGCACTATGCTACACTGAAGTTTGCAGAGGAATGATTATCCTTGGCATCTCTTACTCTTGCAGTGCAGCAGATTAAAGATTATTTTCCAACTGCTACTTTTGCAAAATGTATTAACCTGAATCTGAGAAGTTTAATATCATTTGGGAAATTGCTGAATTTTGAGAACGTTTACTTTTCTGCTTTCCATTTGATTGTTTCCTGTGGCACTTTTGTACCGCTGAATTGAGTTCAGCAGTATTGCAGTGTAGCAGTTAGTGTTAGAAGCCACTGAGAGGCACTGCGAGTCAGTACGAGCTGTAATGAAGTACTTTAGTCATCAGTAGAGGCAGTGAGAGATTACTGTGTTTTTATTGATCTGGCTTGGAACAAAAGGAGAGTATAAATTACTATTGAGACTTTTCTAACACTAAACAGATTTTCTCAGTGCTTTTTTTTCTCTTCCCCTCCATTTTTGTCTGTAGACCTGTACACACCTTTTGAGATGTTTTGCATTACCTTTGTCATCTGTTAGAATTCAAAGCTTTTTTTTTTCCTCTCTTGCAACCTCTGTCGTAGAAAAAGCCACGCCATATGTACAGAATTAATAAGGGCTTTTTTCTATAATTCTCTTTAATTGCACTGTGCTGAAGGTTGTAAAAGTCTCTCTTTCCTTATTTTTTGATCTTATTGAAATGTGAACGTTTAATTCCTGTTTGATTTTTGTTTTGATATCTTGTAATGAGTAGGTCAAAGTGATTTTACTGGTGAGAGATCTAAAATGGTAAGAGCAGCTTTTCTTCCATGCCACTAATAGTATCCGTATCAGGAAGCTGTTGCCTTAATCTGTTCTTTGTAGTGTAAGCATCTGTCTTGATTTTGTCTTCTTAACGAAAGGTGTGGATTTATCATTTTGATTGATGTCAGAGCTGCACTTACTGCTGCACGAATCTTTTAACCATTTATTGTAATTGAATACGCATCCAGATTCATTGTCTACTCATACAAGTACTACTCTGGATAAAGGCTTTAAAGTATGATCCTGAAATGGGTATTGCTGTTGGCAATACTGCGGTTTTTGCTAGATCAAAAAAAAATTGTACTCCCCTTTTCAGTATCTTTTTTTTTTTGTGTTTTGTTTATTTCCCTCCGTTTTATATTTTGGGCTTTGAGCCTTTGAATTTAAATGCATCCATGTGTGAGTTGACTGGTTGTTCATCCCATGGTCACTTTTGTAAACTATGGTAGATCCTATGTATTTGAGGTACTCTGGTTTAGAATCAGACATCTGCCTTAGTTTTTCATTAGAGAGGTGACTAAACCGATGTATTTATACAATGTCTCTGGTTAATGGATGATCATGTTTACTGAAGTCAATGCAATATTTCTATGTTGATTTGTTAAAAATAAATAAAACATTTGATCATTGCTATTCTGTGTGGTTATTTCTGTGCTTTAGGAGAATCACAGTGACTGCGTCTGTAGTGACCGCAGCCACCAAATAGATGATCAGCCCTGTAGCTCTGGTGTGGGTTCAGATATTTTCCTAAAGGAAATTCTTTATCTAGCATTTTTCAATTTGTTACCTGAATCTCATGTAACGACTTGTCCTCCTTATTTAGGATTTGCAAAGCATTCGTTCTTTTTTTTCATTCATGTTCCTGCTACAGAAAATAATTTTCCAACCAAAGTTCAGCATCTGTTGTTGATTTTAACAGGAACAAGATATTGTGTGGTGGTGGTTGTGTGTGTGTGTGTGTGTGTGTGTGTGTGTGTGTGTGTGTGTGTGGTGGTTGTTTTTTTTTTTTTTTTTTGGTCAGATGCGTGTGTATGCAGTTTACGTTTGGTCCTTTATTTTCTAGTTTCACTGGCTAAGGATAAAAATGCCTTGGAGTTTGAGCTACAGTATAACCATTTATGTATTATATCTATAGCAATATACCTCCATCTGGTGTCTTTACAGATTGTTGAATCTGAGCAGCTGAAGTGATGCTTTATACTTAAGAATTCATTTTCTTAAGTCATCAGTAATGACAAGTGTGCCAATTCACTACATACATGCCAAAGCTGTGGCACTACCTCCGCCATGTTTCACAGATTGAGGTAATTACATCATCAGTTGTTGCTCCTTTATTCGAGTCCTCTTTCCATCACTGTAGTTATATTTGTCTCATTGTTTATAGTAAGCAGCAACATGTCATTGTTACCAAGTTTTACATCTTGCTGAGAAGTTTTCAACGGTTAAAATGTGGTAATCAAGCATGCGAGAGAAGGTTAAAAACTCTGTTAGTACCTTCATGACAATGCAGGACTGTGAAATAGCTAGTACCATTTGATTTGAAAAACAAAGCGGCGCTGCAGTTCCCTGCTAGCCTTTTGTGGTTTACTAATGATTTTAAACTGTGACAAAAATTTGTGTTCCTCGAGCATTTGGTGGCAGTGTTTTAATCTTCTCATTTGGCTCTAGCCTGATAAAATGACAGCTGGTGGTTAAAAAAAAAATGCTCTGCATGAAGCATCCATTTGGTCCAGTTTAAGAACGTTTCTATCTTTTGCACCACCATGTTGTTTTACTGCCGTGGGTTTTATGTACAGAAGCAGCAGAAAATCCCCTGACGCAGTGATGAAGCTGCTGCTCATGGTGGCTTAAGGGGCTTGTATCCTTGTTGGCATGGGCCATCTGTTCTCTGCTTTTACATACTGAGCACTCCACCCTCAGCATTATCTCAGCCTGAATAAACGTATTTATTTTGGAAGTGAATTTTAGGCAGTAATATCAGCTCTGGGGAAAAAACCAAAACAATGCAGGCAAATCTGTAATTTCATACACCTTCTAAATAAGCAACTAAAGAGCAACATGATTTGAAGTGGCTAAGCATACAATTCATGAATACCCACTGTAAGCACATACATTAGTTCTGCAATTACCACAAGTGTGAAAGAAGACTATAAAAAATGACTTGAAAAATATTTGTGGTTCACTACAAAAGTGTTGTCTTTTACACTGTTTGCTAAAGAAAAAAGCTTTTAGAATGGGTATCGAAAGCTTCATAAGATGATGTCTGCAGTGAGTAATGTTAATTTTGTTTTTATAGCATAGCAGAAACCTACCGACTCAAATCTCTTTACAGTGGTGGTGATAGGAACCAGAGGTCCCAGTGTCAACAACACAAATATAGTCATTTTATTTACCATAAAACTGGGGACCGTTTTGCCTGGCCATGACCTGCGTGTAGCCCTCCGCCATGAATGGATTTAGGAATACACATTTTAGGCCAAAACCTCATATCAGAACTATGTCAAACAGTGTCACAACCATTTCATTCGACACCTTTCTGTTAAGGGAGTTTTAGAGGCGTTAAACTATTTGGACATCTGGTTCCTATCACCGCCACTGTGAACAATTCCAGCTCTTTGAGCTTCAGTAGAATGGAGCAATTCACATCAAACCACTCTGAATGGCTTTGTTTACATATTGACAATGTGATTGTACAGAGATTTTGATCAGTGGGATTCCTCTTTTATATATATATTTTCTGCTTTTTGCTGATGCTGAAAAATGAATGTAAATAAACAAAGGGTGAATTTTTCACAGTATGTATTAATCGAAGAGGAGATACAATGCTGAACCACATCGCTGTATCTCCTCTTCGATTAATACACACTGCAGTGTATCACAATTACTGAACTAACACTTTTCACTATGCACTTTACACTACATACTTTTACACTACAATAATGATGCAGCTCAGAGTTAGTCGTCTGTAATATGTGCCGTTAGACTACCTCACACCACTCAGTGCCTGCTGTCTTGTAAATACAGCGAATCTAGAATCTGTCTCAGATGCCATGTAAATATGTAATTAGATATACGTTTATACTTTATTTTATTTATCTTGTACTTTAACTTATGTCAAGATTTATTCCTATGTTGTATATTTCTGCATAGTATGTGTAAGTTTAGGTGTAATTATATGTCTTGCTACTGAAACACTGCAATTTCCCTCCGTGATCAGTAAAGTTCTGTGTAGCTCTATCAATCTACATACTGTACAGGGTACCTAATAAAGTGGCCAGTGAGTGTATATTCGAGCACGGTTCGTTTCCGGCCGTGAGCACTCATTGATTATAGGAGAGTTGGTTGTGGAAGCGCGCTGATTGGTTGGTTGTGGAAGTGCGCTGATTGGTTGGTTGTGGAAGCGCGCTGATTGGTTGGTTTTAGAACGGCACTGGTAGAAGAGCTTTGATTGGTTGTCTAACTGCTCCTGCTGTCTACTGCTATCAGTCCCTGTCCCAGTATCCCCCTCTATGGTCACGTGGTGAGTTGAGCTGGCTGAGCTGCGTTGGAGCCGTAAGAGCTGTTATTGCTGTTCGTGCTATACAGCGGAGACTGGGCTCAGCCCGGAGGAGAAGGAGGGGGAAGAGGAGGAGAAGGAGGAGAAGATCAGCTCCCTGCGGTGACTCCACTTCACCCTAAACATCCATACATGCAATAGCTGCGCTCTCTGAGACGAAAAGATGATTTCGCCGTGGGACAGATGGTACACGACGAGCTGCTGCCTCTGCTGCCATGTCCGGACGGGCACCATTATCCTGGGCATCTGGTACATGGTCAGTAAACAACGGGATTTTTCACAGTTCGCCGCTTAATTATTGAAGCAGTGGGCAGTTTCGCGCCGTCTGCGTGTTTTAGGCCAGAGATGTGGGCATTCATTTATATTCAAAGCCAGATTTGGAGCAGTTTTGTATAGGTCTTCTGTTCACTGCCCTCCAATGGCGGTTTAGAGCTCCACACAAACTGCAGCGCGAGGCTCAAGTTGGTTTATTCTCGAATTTTCCGTTCAACCTTAAATGGCTTGGCCGTTCCATTCTAGCTGCCGTGTAGCCTGTACAGCTTGAACGCGACTCCTGCGCCATTTAAGGTGGAACGGAAAATTCGAAAAAGAAGACTAGAAGCTTCTGCGGTTGTGAAGTCCGGCTTCTGTAAATTAAACAAAACTCAGTTCTCTTTAATACCCCTGCATGTACGTAGGTAGTAGTTTTGTGTTAAAACCATACGATGTCACTGCTGATGGAAGCTTAACCTTCGCGTCTAAGATTATCTTAGAAAGCTTATTTGTATTTAAATAGCACCATAATCGAGTCAAATCCTTGACCTCTTACCTAAATCTGTGACTCAGCTGTGGAGCCGGAGGGAACATTAAGAGAGCTGATTATAATATGAACAAACTGGCTGCCTTAAGCAAAAAATCAGCACCTCCAGTCCCAGCCTTGTTTTTGCACGGCAAGACATGAGAATAATACAGTGACCTAAAAACTGCTGAGCGCCTCCCGTTTGAAGAATGCAGACACGCACAAAATCTAGCTTTGTCAGTGGTTTTAGATAGAGCTGCTTTTTTTTTTAAATCAAATGATTATCACGTAAAGAAGCCTAACAGAGGTCTGATTAAACCGGTTGGATTTTTTGGGCTAGAGCTGATGGAGCTGTCCAACGTTTCAGCTTCTTTTGTGGAAACCAGAGCTCTGACCAGCTTAAGCCAGTTTGTTCACATCATCCTCTGTCATGCTCTTTCAGAAGGGAGTGAGTTGTTTTTCATGGTGCACAACATGCATCACACACGATATTCCGTTTTTCCTGCTTTTGGGACTAGGGCTGGAGGGTATGGCAAAAATAAAACATCATGATGCTTCAAGTCATTTTTACATCATTCACAATATTTTGTTATTCTGAGATTTGCGAAGGCGGAACAAAGAAAAAAGAACCAGCAATGGCACATTTAGAAATACTGTACACTTAAAAACTGGTGTATGTGTACAGTGATTAAAATGATTATACAAGACTAATTGTGCTCTACTTGCAATGAAACAAGCAGTTGTTTTCAGTGTTTTAGAAAAAATGTACATAAACCATGATATGCTCTGAAAAACATAGTGATGTAATTTATCACAATGATGTTAAAAACTCATGTTGTCCCTAGTTAGAACTGACAAAATGCTAAAATATACCACTAGTGCTAAATCAAAAAAAAAATATGAAGGCCTATGAGTGTGGGGTTTTTATTTTTCTTCATTTTAAAAGGAGCAACTACAATAACGGTTGATGTTTACAGGCTCTCTATAAATGTCTTTTATATGATGCATACAGTTTTTAAGAAATACTAATACATAATTTATATCAATAACGATAACATATTGTCATATTGCCAATCCCTACATTTACCATTTGGACTCATTCAGTTTAATTCATGTAACAAGAATATTTTCGGCATGACTGGTTAATGATCTTTAACTCTAGCCTCTAGCCTAACTGATGCGCTGCTTTTGCTGTGTTCGGAAATGTGATATTGTGTCACACACTGAAACATGAACATCCTAAAAGATGTTTTATTTTAGGATCAAATCATTTGTGCTGTGGCTCCATACTGAAGTCGGTGAGGGCAGAAAGCAGACAGTAAATGATGATTTATGGTAGAAACATTTACATAGAGAAATTTTTATCTCATGTTGCTATCAGTATCAGACTCTGGGACACAGGTTACTTTTATTCCTATCTGGGTGACCTTCATTTTTGTAATTATTTATTGTTTTATTCCTGTACACCCACTTGCAGATTAACCAGACTTCCCTGATTCCCTCTTTCCTGTGCAGCTCATCAATGCAGTAGTCCTGTTAATCCTACTGTCTGCTCTAAATGACCCGGTCCAGTACCACTACCACCTCACTAGTGCTGAACTTGGCACAGATTTGGACGTCATGGACGATGCAAGTAAGTTAGCCCTTATCTAATTATTCTATACA